>NC_092334.1:63743552-64051184 GCF_046630445.1 Rutidosis leptorrhynchoides
TCATCCCACATTGGATGTGAGAAAAATGATACCAATAAGGTATTTATAAATATACGATTCAAGTGTTGATGGTTTCATATACCTAAAATTTATATTTTGCTAGTTAAAGTTTATATTTCTAGTTACCTACTTAAGTTATAAATTTAATACTAATACTAACATGTATATAAGTCTTAAATTAATATTATATTTTTTCATACAAGTTCGTTTAGCTCGGCTCGTGTAGCTCAACTCGTTTAAACATAAATGAGCATACGAACTATTCGAGTCATATAGGCTCGATTAGCTCGCTCGATTATTAAACGAGTTTTCAAGCGATTCGAGTCGAATATTAACTTTTTCATACTCGGCTCGTGAAACTAATCGAACAATATTTTTTGTTCGATTTCGAACTCGATAAAACTCGAACTCGAAATAAACGAGCTCGAACTCGAGTAGCTCGTTTAAAGCTCAGTTCGTTAACGGCCCTAAGCTGAACAATATTACCTCAATTTTGCACTTTTTAAAATCAGAGTTCCTTTATGTTTCAAGTTGAAGTATAAGGTCTTTTTCGGACATTAACAAAACTCATATTACATTTATTGTTTGTATAACTTGTGTTACTTTTTCGGACAATTTTCCCTTACTTAATTAGTATTTTTAACTTACTAATTAATTAGTAATTGTAACTTAATTTGAATAATGAAATTGTGTTCTTGTATACTTTGATAGTAACAAGTTTTAGGGTCAGCCGCGTGCTGCGGCGGCGGACCCCTAAATATTTTTATATATAATATAGTCAGGTTTTCGTTGTACATAACCTATGTTTTAAATTAAATATTTAAACGTTAATAACTCTGACAAAATTAAATATTTTTCGTTGTATATAAATATTTAACCTATGTTTTAAGTTGTACATAACCTATGTTTCAGCCTTATCGGTCTTTTTCTTGAAACGAATGATTAAACTGTGATCTGCCGTCTCAAGCCTCATTATTTCTTCATGACGCTCAGTGCTTGGAGCGGGTATTGTCGCAGTTTCTTTTACATCTTCAATTTCCTCTTCCTCTTCAGAATTCCTCCTCTTCCTCTATTTCTTCGCTGAGATCCTCTTCTTCCATTTCTGGGTCGTCTGCAGACTGTGATTCGACACCCATCTCGACATCATCGGCTGGTGGTGAAGACTCGTCATCGGAAGTGATCCGTCTGGTGGAAATAGCAAACATCTCTGCCTGTCCAGAAAGATCGGTTGGTCGGTCAATTTTGAAGGTAACGCTCTCCCCATGTGATCGTAAGATCAAGGTTTGATTGTACACATCAATGACAGTCCTAGCCGTATTCATGAAAGGTCTTCCTAACACCACTGGTGTGTGTAGGTCTTCCTTAATGTCCATCACTACGAAATCCGTAGGATACAAGAATTTGTCGACTTTCACCAAGACGTTCTCAACTATGCCCTTAGGATATCGAATTGTGTGATCGGCAAGTTGGATTATCATTTTGGTTGGTGACAAGTTTCCTAACTCTAATCTCTGATAGAGAGAGTAGGGGATTAGGTTGGTACTTGCTCCTAAATCTGCTAGCGCATGAATGGTTCCAGATTGGTAGATTGAACACGAGAAAATGAATCGGCCCGTATCTCCTAGCTTTGGTGGTAAAGAGTTTCTGAGTAATGCAGAGCATTCTTCACTCAGTGGAATTTTGTTAGAGTCTGGTATCCTCTCCTTTGTAGAGAGAAGCCTTCGGA
Source organism: Rutidosis leptorrhynchoides (assembly GCF_046630445.1). Taxonomy (NCBI): domain Eukaryota; kingdom Viridiplantae; phylum Streptophyta; class Magnoliopsida; order Asterales; family Asteraceae; genus Rutidosis; species Rutidosis leptorrhynchoides. The sequence continues at coordinate 63,745,279 of NC_092334.1, forward strand.
TGTATCTCTTCTGGTTGGGAACTTTGGACATGGTGTCCAGGAATCTTCCATCAAGTTTAAAGGAATTGAGCTTGGATGGTTCTTCGTGTAGCCTTCCAGGATAAGGTACGCGAACTGGAGTTTCAGGAGTCAGCTTCTGAGTATATATCAATTTATTCTTGAGCCTAGTTGACCTTCTCCGTAGTTCTTCCTCTGGGATTACGGCATCCATTTGCTTTGCTTCTTCTATGTGGGGATTTTGGATAGTATTACTTGGCAATCTTCCCTGCGGTCGGGTTTCAAGGCGTTGTGATAACTGTTCGAGCTGCGTTTCCAAACTTTTGAGCAGAGCCAATTGATTTCTCATTAGTATCTCCGTATAATCTTATCTGGTTGCAGTTCTCTGATTTAACTTTTGTTGCCCTTGAATGAACTGAGTTAACTGATCATCAGCTCCGAGAGTGGGGTTAGTTGCTTTTGTAATCTGGGTGGTAGGGGAATTTTCCTCAACTGGGGGACCAGTGAGTGGGAGTGGTTGCTCGTAGGTCAATTGAGATTGTTGGGCTAGATAAGGTGGATAGCGATAGCAAAAAAGTTGATTGCTTCGCTGAAATTGATTAACCCTAGGTGGTTGATTGAATCTGGGATTTGGTGGACGAGCTGGGTATTGGACATAACAGACTGAACCGTCAGGGTTTTCGTACTCAACTTGATATTCTTCAGTAGGTTGCGGGTTGGTACAATTAACACAAGCCTGAGCTTGGTTAACCTGCTGCGGCTGCGTCTTCAGTTCTCCGAGTTGTTTAGCAAGAGATTCCATCTTATCTGTGAGGGATTTGATGGCCTCCATTTGATTGTTAAGTGCAGAGAGTGGGGCAGATGATGAAGTTGTTTCACCACTGTTCCAGTCATGATGATGCATTGTCATGTTCTAGAGCAATTCCCATGCTTCGTCTGCGGTTTGGTTCATCAGATTCCCTTGAGCTGCTGCATCGATTGTCATCCTATGATTTGCCGTAAGACCATTGTAGAAGGTACAGATTTGGGCTGACCGTTCTAGCTGGTGATTAAGGCATTTCTTCAGCAGGGTTTTGAATCGCTCCCATGCAGTGTAAAGAGATTCATCATAACTTTGTTTGAAGTTAATGATGCCATTCTTCAGTTTGGTTTGTTTAGAATGAGGGAAATATTTGATTAGGAATTTAGTAGCCATCTCCGTCCATGACGTGATGGAATCTTTTTCCGGTCCTTCGAACCAAGTTTGAGCATGATGAGTGAGAGAATAGGGGAACAAGTATAGCCGGACTATATATTGTCCTATCCCTGGCTGTTTGTAGGAGTTCGAAAGAGATATGAATTTATCAAGGTGAGAATTAGGATCGTCATTCGGTAATCCATGAAACTGACAGCTATTTTGAATGAGCTAGATGATGTGATGTTTTAATTCGAACGAGTTTTCTTGAATCTCTGTAAATCTGATTGGTCCTCCTTGACCTTCAATCGAGGGTTTGGTGTTTTCTGCTAAAGTAACGCGTAACACCATTTGATTTCTGATTCGTGCTTCCTTGCGTGCTTTAGAGATTATTGCGTCTGGATCAGGTACGAATAACAACGGCCCTGGTCTAGATTGGGTTTGGGTCATACACTGGGTATGCCTTTTTGTTTTTAATTTTTCGCAAATAAGCTAAATTATAATAAGCTAAACTAATCTAATCTAATTCTAGGATAATCTAATTCTAAGGTAATCTAATTTAATCTAAAGTAATCTAATCTAATTTAATCTAGGGTAGTTTAAAGTAATCTAAGGTAATCTATAATTAACTAACTATCCTATGGTTGAATATGTTTTTGGTTCTGGCTACTGATTCCCTGGTATTTCGGTAACAGAGCTCCGCAAGAACTATTCAACAAACCAAGTGGCCAGGCCGACTACGGAGAGGCAGGATCCTTTTGTTCCCAATATAATTGGCGACTGTTCAAAAAATCCAATAACTAAGTCCGTGTATAATTGTCTTTCTTAGACACCACTAAATGCTTGTGAATAAGTTTGATAGAGAGCAGTATTGCCTGATACCAGTTCCCCGGCAGCGGCGCCAAAAATTTAGTATCCTCCCGTGATATGGCTGAAACGGACGGTTTTTATTCGCGCGGTGTCTTCAGGCCGCGGCTCGCCAGGGTCAGCCACTCGTGGGAGGAAGGTACTATTTTAAATTTATATTTAGTGGGGCCTAAATCTTACTACTCCTTATAAGTAAGGGAAGTATGACCTAGGGTCGTATTTTTGAGATATCAGTAGAATCGAACCTATATTTAAACTTAAGATAGTTAGGGAGTAGTGAATATTTATTTTGGGTTTTCTAATTTATAAGACAGATAAAGTAAATGCGATAAAATTCGTAATTCAGATAAGGTTAAAGTGAGTGCATACTATGACTTCATCAGTTATTCTGCCAAGATTATGGAATGCTGGCTCATGAATAGGCAGAGGCCCTGTATTCATTACACTGGTCCTAAACGCCCCTGTCATAAGACATGTCACTGGGTACTGCGTTAGGCTTGAAGATTCTGAATAGACAGCAACATCCCTTACCCCCGACGCTCTTGCAGTCTGACTATAGGCATACACGTTCAGACGGCTCATCCAATTGAGTGACTCGGTTGGGTGACGTATTAACATTCCGAAATGGTCTAAACTTTCTTAAGCATAATAGAATACATGGTTTACCATATCCGAGAGACGTGATGTGTTGCAATGCTTTCGTTAATGATTGGTAAAAGGTAGTTAGGCCCTTAAAAAGAGTACAACCATAAAGAACACCATGGCCAAGTCAAGCTGACTTTCATGAACACGTTCGGTTATCCTAACGGTCCAGTCCTTTATGTGTCTAAACAAATAGTTCCTTAATTAACTAAGAATCCCTCAAGTGGGGTGCAATGCTTGAGACCGCGTTATGGTGCAGTGTACTGGTCAACACTAACCGGGTTCCATGGCCTTACTTAGCAGAGGTACAGCTTACAACAACTGCTGTGCTTCAGCATGCACGTACGAAGTTTATATGCTTGGAGACTACACTAGCATGGTCTAGGACCGACAATGTACTAAGGTTCTAGTCAGATGTTTCACTACGAAAGAGTCCTCAGTCAGAATCCAAAGCTCGATAGACTTACTACAACTGGTGTGCCTCGGTCGATCTTACGTTGTATCCGATAGACTTCTCTTACCAAGGGGTGACACAGATAGTGTACTCTGAATCGGGGTTCGCGACTTCCCAATAACGAGCCTATAACTACGTTCTATTAGTTAGAAAAGCGATTCAGTTTAAAGCATAATCGGAAAGCATTTCAACAGCATACACAGACCATAATATTATTTCGGCATTATAACTGCTTACATCATAGCATACACTAAAGATAACTACTCGCTAATCATGGCAACAATATCATAAAACATTATATAAGATAAAGGATAGAAGTGCCAGTAGATTAAACGAGTTTCGAATACAAAAGTGACAACTTCAAGACTCCAGACCGCTCATAATACAATCTTCAGCGTTCTTCTCCGGGTACTAGGTTTCCCGCACGGAGTCGAAGGCCTTGAGAGTATGACTAATATTGTACAAGAGAGAGAAAGAAGTGAATTAAAGTGTGTGTTGGAATGAATGACAAAGCCCCTTTAAATAGACTAGGAATTTGCCGAAATATGACTGGCAGGCCGTTTGGCAGCCCATTTGGTGGCACGTATTTGGCAGGCCGTTTGCCTGGCAGCCCGTATGGCAGGCCACTTGGTGAGCCGCATTTGGAAGGCCGTTTCCATACTGGCAGGCCGTATGGCAGGCTGTATGGTAGGCTGTTTTTGATGCTGGTCAGCCTTGATTCACTGGATCGTAACTTGATTTCTTGTCTTTCACCGTTTTCGCTCTAGAATCTTCGTTTTAGCTCCGATTCTCTTGATTCTTTTTGCACCACCTTCGTAATTACTTGTTCTTCAATTCTAACCAATGAAGTGGGTATTTTGCCGATAAAGTTCAAATCTTTGTTGTTTTTGGGCTTTAATATCGGGGTGAAAACGTAACTTTTTAGCCGATATCAAATATCCCACACTTAAACTTTTCTTGTCCTCAAGCAAACTCTCATTCTTAAGAATCTTTTCGGTGTTTCTTTTCTAATAGCCTAAGCGGTTTGCTTTTATTATAAGAGCAAAATATAAGATGAGTTATCTATGTTAGGATTGAAGTTATCTCTGCAAGCATGCGAGGAGGTTACATGACATAGGCTAGCTTTCACGGGTCACTCAAATCACTCAAGTGTTTAGGGTTCCCTATAGATCTAAGAAATGAATACACTCATAGCCAGTCATGATGCACCCATCGTCATAGGCTTGATAAAGACTCAAATCCTTGCTGCTAATGCGAGAACGGTAGTAATCTCAGCTTTATAGGTCATTTGTAAATGATGGGAAAGGAATTTTGGAGTGGTAGTGAAGTTGTTTTGAGGGGTGAGATGAAAGGGTAATGTGGTCTTTATACAGACTTTTATTCGGATAGATATGAGTGCTGAAGTATTTTGAGAAGCACTTTGGAACTTTTCTTCAATTGATAATCATTTTCGATCGAGTTCTCGTCGGCATTTCTCTTTATATAGTTCTGCACCTTTTTTCAAAACTTGAAAATCAATTTTTTTTTATTTTTATTTTTTGGAGACTTCATCTCGAGAAACTTTTTGTCGGTAAACTTTTTCAAGACCTTTGCCATGATACTTGAGAGGTTTATAACATCGGGTTTTCGGAAGGAATCTCATTTTCTGAATTTTTCGAGAAATAGTGATGTGGATGTGGTGGTGGAGTAGAAGTAGTGGAGGTGCGGAAGGTTTATGTTTGACAAATGGCTAGCTATTTTGATCACAACTGAATCGCATTTTGCTGCTTGGAGATGTAGATATAAAGCAAGTTCTGATTCTGAGCACAGACATCGGCACTCTCAACGGAAAATAGTGAAGCATTAAAGATGAATGCTGGTCTTATTTGGGGTGCCTCACCATAATCAATTTAGGTCGATAATGCCTTAGCCATGCAATGCTCTATTAGAGGTCTCAATCTAACAAGATTCCCCCTTACTTAAGCCTTATTTTTATTGACAAACGTTTTAGGTTTTCAAAAATACTCTTTCGAAAAGGGTTTCTTTTGCAAACTTTTTGAAATTTGGCTTAAGGACTTGGAATCTTCGTAATGGGTTATTATAATATAGCATAAAAAGATTATACCAATATCCCACACTTAGACGAACATTGTCCTCAATGTTCCTAGTGTATCCCACACTTAGGAGTTTTAGTTGAAGATTTGAGAGTATTTGTCTAGTGTTTTAATTGGGTGTTATCCCACACTTAGTGATAAGCTAGGATGTGGCATAGTTTGAATCTTGAGCTAGTAGCGAAAAGAAAGAAATACCCCTAGCAGATGCGGCTGGTTTCTAATCCTTGCGTCTTTATAGGCTCATTTGTCGTTCTTTATTCTTCTACTTTACTTTATTGCACGGGTTGCCTCCCGAGAAGCGCTTTTGTTTAAGGTCGTTGGCTCGACCGTAGTGATGCTTCAAAAAGCAAACATTCCTCGCTGATGGTTGTGATCTTGGTATTCTTGAGGGAATGTGAGTCTTGGCGGAAAAATCCTGAGAAAGTGTCGGGCCAATAGTGGTAACAGATCCAGTACTTCTCTTGAAGATCTTCTGAACGATAAGTAGTGTGCAATTTTGGCTCTTGATAAATCTTGAAGTTTGATGAGGATATGATCCACGGCTCTGCTGGTTGACCCATGAATGTCAATCATAGAAGCAGTGCTGGTGTTGATGATTTCTCTGATGGGATGCTCATTTTGAAGGTCTTCAAACAATGTCAGAAACTGTATCTTTAGAATTTCGAAGTCTTCAGAACGGTGATCTCCACAGTAAGAGTCAATAGCTTTGCACAGATTTACTAAGAGGCGAAGCTGAAAAGAAGTGAAGAGCAACCCTGATCCGAGCATTAATTTCACCGTCTTTGAGTATATCTCCCTACATTCAGCTTTAAATGTGAAACTAGGATCCGTGGATTCTTGGAAGATACGTGTTATCTGCTTAGTAATGTAGGTGGAAATGTTGACTCGGTCTGGTTCAAGATGAGAGAACGGATTGTTTCTCCTTGCTTCTTCCATAACAACGTCTCGTAGCTCTTTGATAATTAGATTGGCGTGGTGATCAATGGTTACGTAAATTACTAGCCTCTCTGGTGTGCTTTCGAAATTATCTCTTTCCTAGAGAGCGAAAAAGCTGTGAATATCCTCGATCATTTGCAAGTCAGAGTGATAAGTCGGGTGTTCGGTGGAAAGATCCATATGCTTCCGGATGAGAGTCAGTAGTGCTCGTTGGTTTCGTGAGAACGGAAGTGCAGATCCGGCTAAGGCATTATAAACCTTAGAGTAAATGATCTTCTGATCTCGACATAATCTTGTCTCAAGAATAGTGCGAACCACTGAATTGTGCTCTCGTTGCCTTTTTTCGTGATAGATATGACCGTGAAGAGAATTGATAAAGTATTGAATGCGTTCTTCTAGGATTTCAACATCATTGCCTTCTCTTCGGAGATAGAGGTGGTGTTCTTCTCGAATAGCCATAATTCGTTATGTTAAGCGTAGCAAAAAATCAATGGTTGATTTTCGGATGGCTTCGAGAATGCCTTCAAATTCATCAGTATCGTTGATGAAGGTTATCATGTCTGCGTGTGTGGATATAACCGGAATTCGATCTGAAGAAGAGTCTGGCTCCCCTTGAGCTGGTTCGGTTGGAGAGTGTGAGTTATTCAGAATGTCTTCATGTTGCTCTACCTCGTCCTTATCGGTGTATTGTTCTTTTGAGGATGCGTCTGATGAACGGGTTTCGTCAGTATTCTGATTCTCTACTTTGATACTTGCAGGATCAATTTCTATATCCTTAACCTCAGCCTTATCAGTCTTTTTCTTGAAACGAATGATTAAACTGTGATCTGCCGTCTCAAGCCTCATTATTTCTTCATGTCGCTCAGTGCTTGAAGTGGGTATTGTCGCAGTTTCTTTTACGTCTTCCATTTCCTCTTCCTCTTCAGATTCCTCCTCTTCCTCTATTTCTTCGCTGGGATCCTCTTCTTCCATTTCTGGGTCCTCTGCAGACTGTGATTCGACACCCATCTCGACATCGTCGGCTGGTGGTGAAGACTCGTCATCGGAAGTGATCCGTCTGGTGGAAATAGCAAACATCTCTGGTAACGCTCTCCCCATGTGATCGTAAGATCAAGGTTTGATTGTACACATCAATGACAGTCCTAGCCGTATTCATGAAAGGTCTTCCTAACACCACTGGTGTGTGTAGGTCTTCCTTAATGTCCATCACTACGAAATCCGTAGGATACAAGAATTTGTCGACTTTCACCAAGACGTTCTCAACTATGCCCTTAGGATATCGAATTGTGTGATCGGCAAGTTGGATTGTCATTTTAGTTGGTGATAAGTTTCCTAACTCTAATCTCTAATAGAGAGATTAGGGGATTAGGTTGATACTTGCTTCTAAATCTGCTAGCGCATGAATGGTTCCAGATTGGTAGATTGAATACGGGAAAACGAATCGGCCCGTATCTCCTAGCTTTGGTGGTAAAGAGTTTCTGAGTAATGCAGAGCATTCTTCACTCAGTGAAATTTTGTTAGAGTCTGGTATCCTCTCCTTTGTAGAGAGAAGCCTTCGGATGTATCTCTTCTGGTTGGGAACTTTGGACATGGTGTCCAGGAATCTTCCATCAAGTTTGAAGGAATCGAACTTGGATGGTTCTTCTTGTAGCCTTCCAGGATAAGGTACGCGAACTGGAGTTTTAGGAGTCAGCTTCTGAGTATATGTCGATTTTTCTTGAGCCTAGTTGACCTTCTCCGTGGTTCTTTCTCTGGGATTACGGTGTCCATTTGCTTTGCTTCTTCTATGTGGGGATTTTGGATAGTATTACTTGGCAATCTTCCCTGCGGTCGGGTTTCAAGGCGTTGTGATAACTGTCCGAGCTGCATTTCCAAACTTTTGAGCAGAGCCAATTGATTTCTCATTAGTATCTCCGTCTGATCTTGTCTGGTTGCAGTTCTCTGATTTAACTGTTGTTGCCCTTGAATGAACTGAGTTAACTGATCATCAGCTCCGAGAGTGGGGTTAGTTGCTTTTGTAATGTGGGTGGTAGGGGAATTTTCCTCAACTGGGGGACCAGTGAGTGGGAGTGGTTGCTCGTAGGTCAATTGAGATTGTTGGGCTGGATAAGGTGGATAGCGATAGCGAAAAGGTTGATTGCTTCGCTGAAATTGATTAACCCTAGGTGGTTGATTGAATCCGGGATTTGGTGGACGAGCTGGGTATTGGACGTAACAGACTGAACCGTCAGGGTTTTCGTACTCAACTTGATATTCTTCAGTAGGTTGCGGGTTGGTACAATTAACACAAGCCTGAGCTTGGTTAACCTGCTGCGGCTACGTCTTCAGTTCTCCGAGTTGTTTAGCAAGAGATTCCATCTTATCCGTGAGGGATTTGATGGCCTCCGTTTGATTGTTAAGTGCAGAGAGTGGGGCAGATGATGAAGTTGTTTCACCACTGTTCCAGTCATGATGATGCATTGTCATGTTCTCGAGCAATTCCCATGCTTCGTCTGCGGTTTGGTTCATCAGATTCCCTTGAGCTGCTGCATCGATTGTCATCCTATGATTTACCGTACGACCATTGTAGAAGGTACAGATTTAGGCTGACCGTTCTAGCTGGTGATTAGGGCATTTCTTTAGCAGGGTTTTGAATCGCTCCCATGCAGTGTAAAGAGATTCATCATAACTTTGTTTGAAGTTAATGATGTCATTCTTCAGTTTGGTTTGTTTAGAATGAGGGAAATATTTGGTTAGGAATTTAGTAGCCATCTCCGTCCATGACGTGATGGAATCTTTTTCCAGTCCTTCGAACCAAGTTTGAGCATGATGAGTGAGAGAATAGGGGAACAAGTATAGCCAGACTATATATTGTCCTATCCCTGGGTGTTTGTAGGAGTTCGAAAGAGATATGAATTTATCAAGGTGAGAATTAGGATCGTCATTCGGTAATCCATGAAACTGACAGCTATTTTGAATGAGCTGGATGATGTGATGTTTTAATTCGAACGAGTGTCCTTGAATCTCTAGAAATCTGATTGGTCCTCCTCGACCTTCAATCGAGGGTTTGGTGTTTTCTGCTAAAGTAACGCGTAACGCCATTTGATTTCTGATTCGTGCTTCCTTGCGTGCTTTAGAGATTATTGTGTCTGGATCAGGTACGAATAACAACGACCCTGGTCTAGATCGGGTTTGGGTCATACACTGGGTATGCCTTTTTGTTTTTAATTTTTTGTAAATAAGCCAAATTATAATAAGCTAAACTAATCTAATCTAATTCTAGGATAATCTAATTCTAAGGTAATTGATGTCGAACGAGGTGTGTATAAAATAGTTATTATTTTACTAGGAAAACACTATTAAATACGATACAATTTTACACAAGATATTTATTTATTTATAGAATGGATATACTTAAACCTTGCTACAACACTTATAGGCAGTGTACCTAATCGTACAGTAGTGTAGTTTTTAGTAAGTCCGGTTCGTTCCACAGGGAAATCTTTAAACAAAGCTCAACGCTATATTAGTTTACTTTTATAAAAATACAAATATATATATAAGTAATATTATTATTATAAAGGGGGGTTTTTACCGTTTAATGACCGGTTTGTCGATTTTAAGACTTTAGTCGCAGTTAAAACCTAATGTAAAATATAAAATAAATACAAGACTTAAATTAAAGCGTAAAGTAAATAACGATAATGAAATTGCGAATAATAAAAGTGCGATAAAATAAACTTGCGATAATTAAAAAGTACGATAATTAAAAATGCGATTAAATAACAATAACTAAAAGTGCGATAATTAGAAGTGCAATTAAATATAAAATAAAGGAAATTAAATATGAAATAAAAGAATTATGCTTATTTAAACTTCCGTAATCATGATGTTTGACGTGTTGATTTTAGTTTTATGCCCATGGGTTAATTGTCCTTTGTCCTGGATTATTCAATATGTCCGTCTGGTTTTTGTCCATAACAGTCCATCAGTCATAAATATAAATTGCAAGTGTCCTTGTCAAATTATTATTATACCCGAAGATAAATATTCCAACTAATTGGGGATTCGAATTGTAACAAGGTTTTAATACTTTGTTTAATGAATACACCAGGTTATCGACTGCGTGTAAACCAAGGTTTTACTACTTTGTTAACAATTACACCAATTACCCTTGAATGTAATTTCACCCTTGTTTTAATTATTCTAGTGGCTATTAATCCATTCCCGTGTCCGGTTAAATGAACGATTATTCGTACATATAAATACCCCGCCCATCGTGTCCGATCGAGTGTATATGGTAATTTATAGGGACGCCCAATTGTAAATCTTTATATTAACATTAACAAACTTTCATTTAGTTAAACAAATATAAAGCCCATTAATAGCCCATAGTCTAGTTTCCACAAGTGTCGTTCTTTTGTCCAAACCCCAATTATGGTACAAAGCCCAATTACCCAATTTTAGTAATTAGCCCAACATCATGATTACTTCATTTTAAATAAGCATAATAATAACTTAGCTACGAGACATTAATGTAAAAAGGTTGAACATAACTTACAATGATTAAAAATAGCGTAGCGTTACACGGACAGAATTTCGACTTACACCCTTACAACATTCGCTAACATACCCTTATTATTAGAATTATAATTAAAATTAAAATATAAATTATAAATATAAATATATTTACGTATGAAGAGGAAGAGAAAAAGATATGAAATTTGATCAGAATTCGGTTTGCTTTATAGCCAGACTTGATTTTTGGGGCTCCGCGACTCGCGGCAAAATGCCCTTAAAACTCCGCGAGTCGCGGAGATATATTTACAGCTCACACCCTTGGAGTTTCTTGCTGCCGACGGTTTTTAATATATATATATAATATATATATAATTAATATAATTAATTATATATTATATTATATTTATATACATAGTTAACTTGTAATTTTTAGTCCGTTGCGTCGAGCGTTAAGAGTTGACTCTGGTCCCGGTTCCGGATTTTCGAACGTCCTCGCGTACAATTTAATATCTTGTACTTTGCGTTTTGAATCTTGTACTCTTGTGATTTCGAGACGTTTCTTATCAATAATTGAAACCTTTTTGATTGTCTTTTGTACTTTTGAGCTTTTTGGTCGTTTGCGTCTTCAATTCGTCGAATCTGTCTTTTGTCTTCACCTTTTATTATTTAAACGAATATCACTTGTAAATAGAACAATTGCAACTAAAAGCTTGTCTTTCTTGAGGAATAATGCTATGAAATATATGTTCGTTTTTAGCATTATCAAATATTCCCACACTTGAGCGTTGCTTGTCCTCAAGCAATATTGTCTTGAAATACTAGAATCACTTCTTTATTCTTCACACTTTGTACATCAGTGATTTCTATATGGCGGTATAAACAATGGTAGTAACGATATGGTTTACAGTCCCACATGACTATAAAAATTTAGATCCATTAAGGAAATTGGATCTTTATGAAAATATTTGATCTTTTGAAAATTAAATCTAGTTTTTACCCTAGATAAGTTTTCCGGAATAACCCTTTACCGGTGTTTGCAAAATATTTTTGTGGGTTTGGTGGGTTTCAGATTTGAAAATTTTAGCTCAAAACTTGCGGTTTTGTGTCACCCACTTGCTAACCTTGTATTTGGAAAGCAACACGTCCAGTTTACTTGTTCCGTATATTACCTTTCGGCAAACTACCGTCCGGTTGTAAAGGAAAGCGTTGAACAAGCAACTGTTTAAGGCAATGTCCCGTGACATGCTTTTGATTATGGTCTATAACGTGTCGGACGCAATTACTATCCTTGGTAGGAGCAATAGTAAAGCTCACCCTTATAATTTGTCGGTCTGGCACAAGGTCCTGTCTTCGACCATGCTATGCAACCACCGTTCTTACGGTTGACACCCGATTTAGTTCAGGTGACCTAATGAATTTCAGGTGAATTCCTAGGATTTTACGTTCAATGGTAATGAACGCATTGAAAATAGGGTTTTCAGAAAACAAATCGGTTTATAATTTTGATCAAAATATTTTCTCGTTTAAGCTCGAGTTTAGATATCATTGAATTCCATGAGTTTGAATTCTCAATCTTTAAGGTCAATCTCTAGGATTGAGTAATATCAGTCTTAAAAGCTGATTTTTAATCTTTAAGGAGATTATCCTTTCTGGGGATCTGATTTATTAGTCTTATCCAGCTAATTTGCACGGTGCCTCCCCATTGTACGAGATAAATCCTTCTCATGGTTAGGATAAATCTGACCACTTGGCGACCCTGTTTAATGCTGAGGTCCGTGGATTTCCTGCTGATTTTAGTGATGACTTTTCTAGATTTTTCGTCAACCTACAGCTGGTCTGGACGACAACTTCATGACCTAAATCAAGAAGCGCGTGTCTTTTTCGGAAGACTTTACTTCCTTTTAATGATGGAATTGATTCATCGTGTAGATCCATCTCTTCTTTTCTTTCATTGGGTAAAACAGTTTAGTTTAGTCCAAAGCAAAAGTATTTTCAGTTATTTGTTACAGATATATGTGACATATGTTTAAAATAATTTGGTAAATTTTCCCACACTTGGCTTTTTATTTTTCTTTTTATCGTCCTCTATTCCATTTTAAATGAATTTTAACATTTTAGTTTGTTTCTCAATTTATGTCCTTTCCGAGGTAACAATAATTTCGGTGTTAAAACCTAGTTTTATCGTTCATAAATATGTATAAACATGATTTTGAATTCATTTAATTGAAAATTTTGAAAAATTTTACTAGAATTGGGTAGTCAGTATATAAGACTAGGGATGTTCTTTTTTATCAGAGAGCACTAGATTCTAATACAACTACTGCTTTACTAGTATTCTTAATGGTAACCAAGTGTATAAAGTAAAAAATTTTAAAATCCGAAAGAATTTAACCCCTTCCCACACTTAAGATCTTGCAATGCCCTCATTTGCAAGAAATCAGTAAAATTTAAATTATTGAGGGTGATTTGTGTGAAAATGATTAAATTTTTACCAAAGTTTCCAAATATATTGGCGTTTGTTTGCTGAATGATAAATGGTGCACATCATTTGTTCATTCCGTCTTGTTGTTATTTCACATGTATTTTGCATCTTGTCGTCAAAATTAGTTGCTTTTGCTGAACTTAATGCCAGTCTTTGAAAATGCGTTGTTTTACCCTGTTGTGTACATAAGATAAACTGCAAACATATATACATATTTTTGAAGTTTGGTATATTACCCCACATTCAAAAATTATTAAAATCTAAGAATAAAAGTTAGATAATTATAAAAAATGATTACAATATTAACAAAAATATTAAATGTATCAATAATTACAAATTACAAAATAATAAAAAAAAATAAGTAAACTAAGGATGATATTGGTACCAATAGGGGTTCCACGCATAACCATAAGTGCTATAGAATGCTTCGGCAGGGTCATACGTAGGATATGGTGGCTGCATCTCTATCGACCAAGGAGGGAAGACGGGTTTCGGTGTAGGAATATAGTTTCTACCTATATGTTGGCAATGCGCTATGATCTGGTTCTGATGAACTTGCCAATCTTCAAATGCTCTCTGTCTAGCATTTTCGTATTCCTGAGAAGCTATAAACCTATGCATTTCTTGCATCTCATTCCCCCCTCCTACATTACCTTGTTCCTGGTTTCTCTCTACCTGTGGATGTCTACCATTGTATCGTACTGCGGCGTTATTTCGCCGCTTCAAAACTTTCGCACCATGGTATACATTTAAACCTATAGTGTCGCGGGGTTCCGGCTCTTCTACTAATAATCCCCCCCGACTTATATCCACACCGAGATATTCACCAATCAAAGTAATAAAAATACCACCTCCTATTATGCTATGTGGACGCATCCCCCGAACCATAGCTGATAAATAATAACCCACACAATATGGTATACTTACAGCGCTGTGTGGGTCTCGAATACACATATGGTAAAACAAATCTTGTTCATTTACCTTTTCTTTGTTTTTACCCCTTTGTGTAATCGAATTAGCTAAAAACCTATGTATTACTCTTAATTCGGCTCTATCTATATCCAAATAAGAGTAGTTTCCCCCTTTGAAACGGTGATGGCTTGTCATTTGACTCCACACACCGTGTGTATCAAAATTCTCATCTATCTTTCTACCGTTTAGTATCAATCCTCTACAATCGGCAGACGCTAATTCCTCAGGCGTATATATACGTAAAGCCTGAGCCATGTCCAGTAAAGACATGTGGCGCATCGAACCGCCTAACAAAAATCTAATAAAAGAACGATCGGTTAAACTAGCTACCCGATCATTCAACTCTATACTACATAACAACTCTTCACACCATACTTTATATACAGGTCTGCGTATGGTGAATAAACATATCCAGTCATTAAAAGAAGAATTACCATACCTCTGTACCAGTAATTCCCTAATTGGCCCGGCCAATTCTACAGCTTCCAAGGGTCCCCATTCTATGACCCTCGGTACCTCAACAACCTTGGAATGAAGAGTATGCAAACCCCGTTGATATTTTGGATAATCTATCCAAAGTCTGTCAAATCTCAGGTTCGGGTGCAACTGTTCCAAGTGCATATCTGAAAAGGTCACGACTGGATGAGGTACATCCTGCTTGTAGTAGTTATCTACCTCCTGTTGTTCCAAGTTCTCAGCAGGAGCATGGCGGGCTTGGGATGAAGATTCACCCCTTTCATTCGTTTTTCTTGAGTAGTTCTTAGATATCATCCTTCTCAACATGATTTTAGCAAAAAATTTGGTGATTAACGGTTAAAAATTGAGATTTTTGGGGGTGATTTTCGGTGGTTTTCGCAGCTATTTCGCTGTTATTTTGGGGTGTTTTTGTGTGGGTTGAGTGAACTGATCGTGCAGCTCTTTTATTTTTTTTCTGTGTTTTGGTCCCTCCGCGAGTCGCGGAGGTTTTGCACTGCAAACTCCGCGAGTCGCGGAGTTTACCCTTTTTTTTTTTTTTTTTTTTTTTATATAATCTTTAACTTATAAAACAATTAAGAAATTAATTTTAAAATTTTGTTTCCCTTGTTATTTAGGACGAGGTCGTTTCGGATCGATGTCCTAGTCCGTCCCTCGACAAAATTTTAAAATTTGTCTTTTTGTAGCGATTGTTTTAAAAGCTAAGATTTTTGGGTTTTTTTTTTTTAATGTTTTTGGCATACTTTAAATCAATAAGATTAAAAATAATGATAATAAAAGTTCTCGTCCCTCCCTCGGGTAAAGCAATTTCGGTTCAAAGACCTAGTTTTCAACTTACGACGAATTTTAAAAATCATATTTTTAACTTAATGAGATAAAGTAAATTTTTGTTTTTAAATTCACACAACATAAATATAAAATTCAAAATTAATATTAAAAATTCACACCAAGCTCAAAATTTAAAATGCATAAAATTAAAAATTAATATTTTAAAAAATTCACACCAAACTTAATTTAAAAATTCATAAATTCATATCAAACTTATATTAATTTTTCAAATATTTATAATTTTAAATATATTGTTTTTACAAAGTTTACAATATTAATTTAAGATTTAAATATTAATTTTAAAAACATGGTAAAAAAAATTAAAAATCTTTTTGTCTTTTTATCCCACTTTAATCAATCAAATATTATCAAAAATATGCGCCCCTCTTTTCGGTAAAGTAATTTCGGTTCCAAGACCTAATTTAACTCATGACGAATTTTTGAAATATTTTGGGTTGATTGATTAAAGATATTTATACCTTAAGAATAAACGTTAAATTTCGCAGTGATGTAATAAATTTTTGAATGATATCAATAATTTCGGTCGCCAAACCTAATTTTATTCAATACCAATTTAATACTTTTTAGCGAACAAATTAGCGTTTATTATCAAAAGGTTAAAAATAAAAATAAAAATAAAAACTATACAGACATACCTGTGAAATAGATTTCTTAGTTATATGATCTATTATATTCATAAGATAGTCGGTTTAATTGATTTTCCATGGCTGCATAGGCGTAACCTCGAGCATTCATTGTCTTTTCTTCTAAACATATGAACGGTCCGTCTCTGCATAAAGTAACAAATTCGGTATTTGAATAGGTTTGATTATTTGAACATTTACCTCCATGTGACCATTTTCCGCATTTGTGACATCGTTCTAGGTGTCGTGCTCTTCTTTTCGCTGCGGATTTTGATTTTCCTTTACCAAATTGTAACTTATTATCTTCGCATCTGGATCCTTTTCTAACTCCGTCCATTCTTTCTCTGATTACTGATACTAATTCACTCGGGAGTATGTCATTATTACGTTTAGTGATCAAAGCGTGTAGCATTAGACCATGGTTTAATTCACAGGCAGTCTTCATTTCGTAAAAACCTAAAAAAATAAAAATTCAGAATGGGGGGAGAAGACTAGTTCTTTAGGGTCTGCTAGGGAAAGACCGTACGTGTTCCATTTTCGAGAACTACACGAAAACAGACAATCTAACTCTAACAGAAATACATATTATCCTTTAAAGACTTGATTCTCCCCACACTTAGTTAGCTGTGGTGTCGAAATTGTGATTAACTTCGTTGTCGACTTCCATCGGACCATGTATGTAATGTTTAACTCTGTGACCATTAACTTTAAATTCAATCCCATTTGAATTTATCAATTCTATCGTTCCGTATGGGAAAACTCTTTTGACTATGAATGGTCCAGACCATCTTGATTTCAATTTTCCAGGAAATAGCTTGAATCGTGAATTGAAAAGAAGAACTCTGTCTCCTTCTTTAAATTCTTTTGAACTTCTGATTCTTTTATCATGCCATTTCTTCGTTCTTTCTTTATAGATTAACGAATTCTCGTATGCTTCATGTCTTAATTCTTCTAATTCGTTTAGTTGACTTAATCGTAGACGTCCGGCTTCATGTAAATCAAGATTACATGTTTTCAAAGCCCAAAATGCTTTGTGTTCAATTTCTACTGGAAGATGACATGCTTTTCCATAAACAAGTCTAAAAGGTGTGGTTCCAATTGGAGTTTTGTAGGCTGTTCTAAAAGCCCAGAGTGCATCCTCCAATTTAATGGACCATTCCTTCGGATTTGATCCTACGGTTTTCTCTAGAATACGTTTTAAAGCTCGGTTGGTATTTTCAACTTGTCCACTTGTTTGTGGATGATATGCGGTGGAGATTTTATGAGTTACTCCATATCTTTTAAGAACTTTCTCAAGTTGATTATTACAGAAATGAGTACCCCGATCACTTATTAAAGCTTTCGGTGTTCCAAACCTTGCAAAAAGACGTTTTAAAAAGTTGACTATAACTCGTGCATCGTTAGTTGGGAGAGCTTGTGCTTCCGCCCATTTAGATACATAATCAATGGCTACGAGTATATATAAATTATTATGAGATTTTGGAAATGGACCCATAAAGTCAATACCCCAAATGTCAAATACTTCACATACTTGGATGACATTTTGTGGCATTTCATCACGTTGACTTATTTTTCCGGCCCTTTGACATGCATCACAGGATTTGCAAAGAAGGTGTGCGTCTTTGTAAATTGTAGGCCAATAGAATCCAGCTTCATAAACTTTTCTTGCTGTTAGTTGAGGCCCATAATGCCCTCCTGTTGGTCCTGTGTGACAATGGTTTAAAATTTTACTAGCTTCATCTCCAAATACACATCGGCGTATTATTCCATCGGGACAACTTTTAAACAGATGTGGATCTTCCCAGAAATAGTGTTTTATATCACTGAAGAATTTCTTTCGTCTTTGGTACGATAATCCTTTTTCAAGGAATCCACAAACTAAGTAGTTTGCATAGTCTGCAAACCATGGGATTTCTTTATAATCTATCTTCAATAGATATTCATCAGGAAAGTTGTCTTGTATGGCCGATTCATTCAGAACTTCTAATTCGGGATTTTCAAGACGAGAAAGATGATCAGCGGCGAGATTTTCTGCTCCCTTTTTATCTCGGATTTCAATATCAAACTCTTGTAAGAGTAAGATCCAACGGATTAATCTTGGTTTAGCATCTTGTTTTGAAAATAGGTATCTAAGAGCAGAATGGTCGGTATAGACCACCGTTTTTGCTAGAACTAGATATGATCGAAATTTGTCAAAAGCAAAGACAATAGCAAGGAGTTCTTTTTCAGTAGTTGTATAGTTCGTTTGTGCTCCTTGTAATGTCTTACTAGCATAATATATAGGTTGAAATCGTTTTTCAATCCTTTGTCCTAAAACGGCTCCCATTGCAAAATCACTTGCATCGCACATTAGTTCAAATGGTAGATTCCAATTTGGTGTTATCATGATCGGCGCATTAGTGAGTTTTTCTTTAAGAATATTAAAAGATTTGATACATTCATCTGAAAAGATGAATGGCGCATCCTTTTCTAGGAGTTTATTCATAGGAGTGGCAATTTTAGAAAAATCTTTTATGAAACGTCGGTAAAAACCGGCATGCCCTAGAAAACTCCTAACTCCTCTAACATTGGTGGGATGTGGAAGTTTAGCAATTACATCTACTTTAGCTCTATCCACTTCAATTCCTTCTTCTGAAATTTTATGTCCAAGAACGATGCCTTCTTTAACCATGAAATGGCATTTCTCCCAATTAAGTACTAGATTTGATTTTTCGCATCTAATTAGCATTCGTTCCAGATTAACTAGACATGATTTAAATGTATCACCGAAGACTGAAAAGTCATCCATGAATACTTCCATGCATTCTTCTATCATGTCATGAAAAATCGCCACCATACACCTTTGAAAGGTTGCAGGGGCGTTACAAAGTCCAAATGGCATGCGTTTGTAAGCAAAAGTACCATAAGGGCACGTGAATGTGGTTTTCTCTTGGTCTTCGGGTGCTATTGGAATTTGAAAATATCCGGAAAATCCATCTAGAAAACAATAGTAACTATTTCCGGCTAATCTTTCCAACATTTGATCTATGAAAGGTAAGGGAAAGTGATCTTTTCTGGTGGCGTCATTTAATTTTCTATAATCAATACATACACGCCATCCTGTTACAGTCCTAGTAGGAATAAGCTCATTTTTCTCATTTGTGATGACAGTCATGCCACCCTTCTTAGGCACGCATTGAACTGGGCTTACCCATGGACTATCAGAAATTGGATATATCAAACCTGCATCTAGCAGTTTAATAATCTCTTTCTTAACTACATCTTGCATATTAGGATTTAGTCTTCGTTGACGTTGCACATACGTTTTATGACCTTCTTCCATAAGGATTTTATGTGTGCAATATGAAGGACTTATTCCTTTAATATCATGAATCTTCCATGCAATGGCTGGTTTATGAGCTTTCAACACAGAAATGAGTTGTGATTTCTCATTTTCAGTAAGAGAAGACGATATTATTACAGGTAATTCAGATTCACCATGTAAATAAGCGTATTCCAAATGGTTTGGAAGTGGCTTTAACTCTAATTTCGGAGGTTCTTCTATCGATGATTTATATCGATATCTGTCTTCTTCTTTTAGCATTTGAATTTCTTCTGTTGTTGGTTCATATCCATTAGCTATAAGTGTAGCTAACATTTCAGCTTCATCAATTGGTTCATTACCTTCTCCTAAAGAACATTCTCCCGTTCCTTGTAATTCTGGAAATTCTTCTAATAATTCTGCATGTGCATCTATAGTTTGAATATAATAACATGTATCATCTGCAGATTGTGGTTGTTGCATTGCTCTATCAACTGAAAAGGTAACACTCTCATCCTCTATACTTAGGGTCAGTTTCTTACCGAACACGTCTATCATTGCTTTAGCCGTGTTTAAGAATGGTCTTCCTAATATTAGAGGAACTTGAGAATCTTCTTCCATGTCCAAAACAACAAAATCTACTGGAAATACTAAAGTACCAACTTTAACTAGCATGTTCTCCATTATCCCTCTAGGATATTTTATTGATCTATCGGCTAGTTGTATGCTTATTCTGGTTGGTTTTAATTCTCCAAGGTCTAGCTTAGCGTATAGTGAATACGGCATTAAATTTATACTAGCACCTAAGTCTGCCAATGCTTCTATTGAACTAAGACTACCCAGAAAACATGGAATTGTGAAACTTCCTGGATCAGATAGTTTTTCTGGTATCTTATTCAACAGCACTGCTGAACAATTAGCATTCATAGTAACAGCCGAGAGTTCTTCCATTTTCTTTCTATTCGTGATTAGATCTTTCAAGAATTTAGCATATCTAGGCATTCCTGAAATTACATCAATGAAAGGAAGATTTACATTTATCTGTTTAAACATATCCAAGAATTTGGATTGCTCGGCTTCAAGTTTTTCCTTCTTCATTTTACTCGGATAAGGAAGTGGTGGTTGGTATGGTTTAACATAAGGTTTATCCTTAACTGTGTTATCTTCATTAACCTTTTCAACTACCGGTTCTTTTTCCTTATCTTGATCAGGTTGTGGTTCTTGTGGAGTAGGAATAGTTTCATCAGAAGTTACAGGTATTTCAGGTGATTTAAGTGTTGTACCACTTCTTGTGGTAATAGCTTTAGCTGTTTCATTCCGGGGGTTAGCATTTGTATCACTTGGTAGACTTCCCGGTTTTCTTTCACCTATTAACCTTGCTAGGTTACTCACTTCTTGTTCCAGATTTTGAATAGAAGCTTGTTGATTTCTAAATGCTTGAGCATTTTGTTCATTTGTTTGTTTTTGAGATGTGAAAAACTGCGTTTGAGTTTCAACTAGCTTCGTCATCATATCTTCTAAATTCAGCTTTTTATCATCGGTTTGTTGTGGTGGTTTGTTTTGAAAATTTGGTCTTTGCTGATTATAAGTATTATTGGATACTTGTTGATTGCTAGGACCTTGTTGGTTGTTGTATGGAATATTTCGGTTATAATTCTGGTTTTGATTGTAAATCGGTCTTGGCGGTTGATAATTATTCTGATAATTATTTCCAGGCCTTTGGTTTATGTATGAAATATTCTCTCTTTGTTCCATTGTTAATTCAATACTGAGACAATCTTTTGTCAAATGTGGTCCTCCACACTGCTCACAACTAATTCGTATAGAGTGAATATCCTTAGTCATCTTTTCCATTCGTCTCTCGAAAGCATCTATCTTTGCGGAAATGGAATCTAAGTCATGGCTAGAATCGGCTCTAGCTGCTTTAGATGATCTAATGATGTCTTTTTCTTGGTGCCACTCATGTGAGTGGGAAGCAGTGTTATCAATAATTTTGTAAGCATCAGTTTCGGTTTTCTTCATAATAGAACCACCAGCTGCTATATCTATGTCTTTCCTTGTAGTGATGTCGCATCCTTGGTAGAATATTTGTACTATTTGACAGGTGTCTAAACCATGTTGCGGACATCCTCTTAACAACTTTCCATATCTTGTCCACGCCTCATATAGAGTTTCATTTGGCTTCTGTGTGAACGTAACAATTTCTGCTTGAAGTCTTACGGCTTTAGATGCAGGAAAGAATTGTTTAAGAAATTTATCAATTAAAACGTCCCATGTATCGATCGCCCCTTCAGGTAACGATTCCAACCAATCTTTGGCTTCTCCCTTTAAAGTCCAGGGAAATAACATGAGATATATCTGTTCATCCTCCACTTCTCGTATTTTAAATAGTGTGCAGATCCTATTAAAGGTACGTAGATGTTCATTTGGATCTTCCTTCGGCGCACCACTAAATTGGCATTGATTAGTCACCATGTGTAAAATTTGTCCTTTGATTTCATAATCTGGCGCATTAATGTCTGGATGAGTAATTGCGTGACCTTGGCCAGTGCGTTTAGCTCTCATTCGGTCTTCCATACTTAAAGGTTCCAGATTCTCCATAATTGAATTTGTTGAATCGGTATCAATAGATGATTCTGATTTAATAGTTCGTTCCTCAACAATCTCTGTTTGAATGATTGGTGGTTCCGGAGGAAAGTTTAATGGTTCAGGATCTATGAACCGTTCCTGAATATTTTCTGGATTCTCAATTGTGAGGTTGGGTTCAAAAAATGGATTATCGGAAATTTGAACTGAAGTACTTGGTCGACTGGATGACGATTCTAAAGAAAAATCAATGGCGGTTATATTTGTTAAACGATGTCTTGATCTAGTTACAGGTGGTGAACGTACAAAAGGTGATGAACGTCTTGCTCGGTGCATTCACAGAATATCCTATTAGTTTTTAAAAGGAAAGAAAAATTATAATAAGTTATCCAATCAATAGACTTTTCTGATTTTGCCCACGTTTCGAATAGCCAAAAGATGCAGCAGAGGGGCAGGATTCGTTTGGTCTCAATATAATTGAGGACTGTTTGGCTCCAATAACCCGGTCCACGTACAAATCCAACTATTACTACGAACCAGAAAATTTTGATGTCTATCAATTTAACTACTCAAAATAAATTTTCGTAATTTTAAGAAATTTAGATAAGAAGTAGAATAAAATTCTAAGTCCTAAAAACTAGAATGGCGAGAAATAAGAAAGACAAAGAGTTCGTCGAAAAAGGTTGAAAAAGAAAAAATGGTTTAAAAATAAAAGGTGACGGAAAAATAAAAGAAACTTATAAAAACTTAAAAATACTTAACTAATTTAACCTTATTACTACAACTAACTTAAAATTATAATCGCAAATTGAAATTACTAATTGGAATGATAATTGGTACATAGTAAAAGGTCTAAAAATATTAAAGCTTACAGGAAAAACTAAATCCCAAATGGAAATAACTTAAAAAGAAACTAAAACTTAAAAAGGCGTCGCAAAATTCTAAAGCACCTAAATCTTAGTCTAAAGAAAAAGCACTTAAGGAATTCTACGGCAAAGCCTAAAAATCTAGGAGTAAAAATAACTATAGCAAAAACTAAGTTTAAAATTAAATTTGAGCTAAAAAATACAAATATTACGCTACAACGATTAAAAAGGTACAAAATATAAAAATATACAAAAAGTTGTAAAAAGTACAATTTTTATAAAAATATTATTTTTATATTATTTATTTTATAAAACTATTAATTTTACAATTTTAATAAAACTAATTTAACTAAAATATATAAATAAAAAGTAAAAGTAAAATTAAAACTAATAATAATAATAATAATAATAAGGTTTAATTAATAATTAATATTAATAATATCCCGTAATTAATGCTCGATTAGGGCTTCCTTGTCGCCTGTCAGAAACCCTCCGCGAGTCGCGGCAAAGAGAGAAGAAAACCCCGCGAGTCGCGGGGATCCAGAATTCAGTTGACAGGTTTTACTTTTTACGCGTTTTTCTTTATTATTATTTTTTTTTTTTATTTTTTATTTTCTGTTTTCTGTTTTTAATTTAAATAAACGATTTTAAAATAAAACTTATATTTTTATAAACTAAATTAGAAATAAAGAAACTTATAAAACTTAAATATTTACAAAATCTTAAAAATACATATATTTTTGTTTTTCTTTTTATATTTTTGACTAATTAAAACGTATTTTTACAAAAACGAATTTTAATAAAAGTAAACTAAAAATCTTTTTTTTTTATATTAGCGTTGCGCTTCCGGCTTTTAAGATAGTTCCCCGGCAGCGGCGCCAAAAATACTTGATGTCGAACGAGGTGTATATAAAATAGTTATTATTTTACTAGGAAAACACTATTAAATACGATACAATTTTACACAAGATATTTATTTATTTATAGAATGGATATACTTAAACCTTGCTACAACACTTATAGGCAGTGTACCTAATCGTACAGTAGTGTAGTTTTTAGTAAGTCCGGTTCGTTCCACAGGGAAATCTTTAAACAAAGCTCAACGCTATATTAGTTTACTTTTATAAAAATACAAATATATATATAAGTAATATTATTATTATAAAGGGGGGTTTTTACCGTTTAATGACCGGTTTGTCGATTTTAAGACTTTAGTCGCAGTTAAAACCTAATGTAAAATATAAAATAAATACAAGACTTAAATTAAAGCGTAAAGTAAATAACGATAATGAAATTGCGAATAATAAAAGTGCGATAAAATAAACTTGCGATAATTAAAAAGTACGATAATTAAAAATGCGATTAAATAACAATAACTAAAAGTGCGATAATTAGAAGTGCAATTAAATATAAAATAAAGGAAATTAAATATGAAATAAAAGAATTATGCTTATTTAAACTTCCGTAATCATGATGTTTGACGTGTTGATTTTAGTTTTATGCCCATGGGTTAATTGTCCTTTGTCCTGGATTATTCAATATGTCCGTCTGGTTTTTGTCCATAACAGTCCATCAGTCATAAATATAAATTGCAAGTGTCCTTGTCAAATTATTATTATACCCGAAGATAAATATTCCAACTAATTGGGGATTCGAATTGTAACAAGGTTTTAATACTTTGTTTAATGAATACACCAGGTTATCGACTGCGTGTAAACCAAGGTTTTACTACTTTGTTAACAATTACACCAATTACCCTTGAATGTAATTTCACCCTTGTTTTAATTATTCTAGTGGCTATTAATCCATTCCCGTGTCCGGTTAAATGAACGATTATTCGTACATATAAATACCCCGCCCATCGTGTCCGATCGAGTGTATATGGTAATTTATAGGGACGCCCAATTGTAAATCTTTATATTAACATTAACAAACTTTCATTTAGTTAAACAAATATAAAGCCCATTAATAGCCCATAGTCTAGTTTCCACAAGTGTCGTTCTTTTGTCCAAACCCCAATTATGGTACAAAGCCCAATTACCCAATTTTAGTAATTAGCCCAACATCATGATTACTTCATTTTAAATAAGCATAATAATAACTTAGCTACGAGACATTAATGTAAAAAGGTTGAACATAACTTACAATGATTAAAAATAGCGTAGCGTTACACGGACAGAATTTCGACTTACACCCTTACAACATTCGCTAACATACCCTTATTATTAGAATTATAATTAAAATTAAAATATAAATTATAAATATAAATATATTTACGTATGAAGAGGAAGAGAAAAAGATATGAAATTTGATCAGAATTCGGTTTGCTTTATAGCCAGACTTGATTTTTGGGGCTCCGCGACTCGCGGCAAAAAATGCCCTTAAAACTCCGCGAGTCGCGGAGATATATTTACAGCTCACACCCTTGGAGTTTCTTGCTGCCGACGGTTTTTAATATATATATATAATATATATATAATTAATATAATTAATTATATATTATATTATATTTATATACATAGTTAACTTGTAATTTTTAGTCCGTTGCGTCGAGCGTTAAGAGTTGACTCTGGTCCCGGTTCCGGATTTTCGAACGTCCTCGCGTACAATTTAATATCTTGTACTTTGCGTTTTGAATCTTGTACTCTTGTGATTTCGAGACGTTTCTTATCAATAATTGGAACCTTTTTGATTGTCTTTTGTACTTTTGAGCTTTTTGGTCGTTTGCGTCTTCAATTCGTCGAATCTGTCTTTTGTCTTCACCTTTTATTATTTAAACGAATATCACTTGTAAATAGAACAATTGCAACTAAAAGCTTGTCTTTCTTGAGGAATAATGCTATGAAATATATGTTCGTTTTTAGCATTATCAGTAATCTAATTTAATCTAAGGTAATCTAATCTAATTTAATCCAGGGTAGTTTAGAGTAATCTAAGGTAATCTATAATTAACTAACTATCCTATGGTTGAATATGTTTTTGGTTCTGGCTACTGATTCCCTGGTATTTCGGTAACAGAGCTCCGCACGAACTATTCAACAAACCAAGTGGCCAGGCCAACTACGGAGAGGCAGAATCCTTATGGTCCCAATATAATTGGCGACTGTTCGAAAAATCCAATAACCAAGTCCGTGTATAATTGTCTTTCTTAGACACCACTAAATGCTTGTGAATAAGTTTGATAGAGAGCAGTATTGCCTGATACCAGTTCCCCTGCAGCGGTGCCGAAAACTTAGTATCCTCCCGTGATATGGCCGAAACGGACGGTTTTTATTCGCACGGTGTCGTCCGGCCGCGGCTCACCAGGGTCAGCCACTCGTGGGAGGAAGGTGCTGTTTTAAATTTATATTTAGCGGGGCCTAAATCTTACTACTCCTTATAAGTAAGGGAAGTATGACCTAGGGTCGTATTTTTGAGATATCAGTAGAATCGAACCTATATTTAAGCCTAAGATAGTTAAGGAGTAGTGAATATTTATTTTGGGTTTTTGATGTTATGCGAGGTGTATACGAAATATTTATATTTTTACTACGAAATACTATTAAATATGATACAATTTTACACAAGTTATTTATTTATTTATAGAGTGGATATATCTAAACCTTGCTACAACACTTATAGGCAGTGTACCTAATCGTAGAGTAGTGTACTTTTTAGTAAGTCCGGTTCATTCCGCAGGGATCTAGCCAAGTTTAACGCTATATTTTTAAACTATATTTGTATATATATATATATATATATATATATATATATATATATATATATATATATATATATATATATATATATATATATATATATATATATATATATATATATATATATATATATATATATAAGTATTATTATTATTATAAAAAGGGGTTTCTTTACCTTTTAGTGACCGGTTTGTCGATTTTAAAACTTTAGTCACAATTAAAACCTAATGTAAAATATTAAATATAAATACAACTTAATTTAAAATGTAAAGTAAATGACGATAAATAAAATTGCGATAATTAAAAGTACGATAAATAAAATGACAGTAAATAAAAGTGCGATGAGATATAAAATAAAGGAATTATGCTTATTTTAACTTCCGTAATCATGATGTTCGACTTGTTGATTTTAATTTATTACCATGGGTTAATTGTCCTTTGTCCTGGATTATTCGATATGTCCATCTGGTTTTTGTCCATAACAGTCCATCAGTCATAAATATAAAGTGCGAGTGTCCTCGTCAAATTATCCTTATATCCGAAGTCAAATATTCCAACTAATTGGGGACTTAAACTGTAACAAGGTCTTAATACTTTGTTTAATAATTACACCAGGATATCGACTGCGTGTAACTCAAGGTTTTAATACTTTGTTAACAATTACGCCAAGTGTCCTTGTACATAATCCACCCCTGTTTTAATGAGTCCATTGACTATTAATCCATCCCCGTGTCCGGTTAAATGAATGATTATTAGTACTTATAAATATCCTGCCCATCGTATCCGATCGAGTGTATGTGGTTATTTATAATTACCTCAAATTATAAATCTCTATATTAAATTAACGAATTATCATTCAGTTAAACAAATATAAAGCCCATTAATAGCCTATACTCCAATTTCCACAAGTGTCGGTCTTTTGTCCAAACCTCAATTATGGTACAAAGCCCAATAATCCCGTCTTTAATATTTAGCCGAACATCACGATTACTTCGATTTAAATAAGCATAATAATAACTTAGCTACGAGACATTAATTTAAAAAGGTTGAACATAACTTACAATGATTATTAATCGCGTAGTGTTACACGGACAGAATTTTGACTTACAAACTTAAAACATTCGCCACTATAACCTTATTATCATTAATCTTAAATTAAAATTATATATATATATATATATATATATATATATATATATATATATATATATATATATATATATATATATATATATATATTGTTGAGAGAGTGCAGAGAAAGGAAAGAAAAAGATGTGTTTATTTCGTCCGAAAAATGCTTCAATTTATAGATGTGGCCAGACTTTGGGTGCCATGCGATCGCATGGGATTAACTCTTCCAGGCCATACGATCGCATGGCCTACTTTTCCAGCTCATGTACTTTTGTTTTCTTATTTACCGACGGTTTTTAATATAAATATAATATATAAATAATTTATAGAATTATTTATATATTATATTATATTCGTGTGCATAGTTGACTTGTAATTTTAGCTCCGTTGCGTCGCGCTTTGATAGTTGGTTCATGTCCCGGTTCCGAATTTTTGAACGTCCTTTCGTACGATTTAATATCTTGTACTTTGCGTTTCGCGGCTCGTACTCTTGTAATTTTGAGACGTTTCTCATCAATAAATTGAACCTCTTGGATTGTACTTTGTACTTTTTAGTGTTTTGGTCGTTTGCGTCTTCAAATCGTCGAATTTGTCTTTTGTCTTCACCTTCTAATATTTTAAACGAATATCACTTGTAAATAGAACAATTGTAACTAAAAGCTTGTCTTTCTTGAGGGATAATGCTATGAAATATAAGTTTGTTTTTAGCATTATCAAATATTCCCACACTTGAACGTTGCTTGTCCTCAAGCAATATAGAACTTTGAATAAAAACTTTACTAGAATCACTTCTTTATTCTTCACACTTTATACATCAGTGATTTTTATACGGCGGTATGAACAATGATAGTAACATTGTGGTTTACAGTCCCACATGACTATAAAATTTTAGATCCTTTAAGGAAATTGGATCTTTATGAAAACATTTGATCTTTTTGAAAATTCAATCTAGCTTTTACCCTAGATAAGTTTTCCGGAATAACCCTTCACCGGTGTTTGCAAATTATTTTTGTGGGTTTTGTGGGTTTCAGATTTGAAAATTTTAGCTCAAAACTTATGGTTTTGTGTCACCCACTTGCTAACCTTGTATTGGGAAAGCAACACGTCCAATTTACTTGCTCCGTATATTACTTTTCGGTAAACTACCGTCCGGTTGTAAAGGAAAGCGTTGAACAAGCAACTGTTAAGGCAATGTCCCGTGACATGCTTTTGATTATGGTCTATATCGTGTCGGATTCAATTACTATCCTTTGTAGGAGCAATAGTAAAGATCACCCTATAGTTTTTCGGTCTGGCACAAGGTCCTGTCTTCCACCATGCTATGCAACCATCGTTCTTACGGTTGACACCCGATTTGGTTCAGGTGATCTAATGAATTCCAGGTGAATTCCTAGGATTTTACGTTCAATGGTAATGAACGCATTAAAAATGGGTTTTCAGAAAACAAATCGGTTTGTAATTTGATCAAAATATTTTCTCGTTCAAACTCGAGTTTAGATATCATTGAATTCCATGAGTTTGAATTCTCAATCTTTAAAGTCAATCTCAAGGATTGAGTAATATCAGGCTTAAAAGCTGATTTTTGATCTTTAAGGAGATTATCCTTTCTAGGGATCTGATTCATTAGTCTTATAAGCTAATTTGCACGGTGTCCCCCATTGTACGAGACAGATCCTCTCATGGTTAGGATAAGTCTGACCACATGGCGACCCTGTTTGATGCTGAGGTCCGTGGATTTCCAGCTGATTCTTGAGAAAACTTTTCAAGGTTTTTCGTAGACTCTACAACTGGTCTGGACGACAACTTCCTGACCTAAATCAAGAAGCGCGCATCTTTTTCTCGGAAGACTGTACTTCCTTATAAATTCTATGTATATTACAATAAACTGGGTAAAACTGATTAATATTGTCCAAAACAAAAGTATTTTCAATTATTTGTACAAAAATATGTGATATATATTCTAAATAACTTGGTAAATTTTTCCCACACTTGGCTTTTATTTTTCTTTCTTTGCCTTTTTATTCTCCTCTATTCCATTTTAAATAAATTCAAGCGTTTTGGGTTGTTTCTCAATTTATATCCTTTCCAAGGTAACAATAATTTCGGTGTTAACACCTAGTTTTATCGTTCATAAATATGTATAAACATGATTTTGAATTCATTTATTTAAAAAAAAATTTTAAAAATTTTACTAGAATTGGGTAGTCAGTATATAAGACTAGGGATGTTCTTTATTATCAGAGAGCACTAGATTCTAATACAACTACTGCGTTACTAGTAAAGTTTAACAGTGGCTATTGAACCATGTGTATAAGTTAATTTTTTTTTTAAAACCGAAAGAATTTAATCTCTTCCCACACTTAAGATCTTGCAATGCCCTCATTTGCAAGAAATCAGTAACAATTTAAATTATTGAGGGTGATTAGCGTAGAAAAATGATTAAATTTTACCAAAGTTTCCAAACATATTGTTGTTTGTGTTGAATGATAAATGGTGCACATCATTTGTTCATTCCTGCAGTTGTTATTTCACATATATTTTGCATCTTGTCCTCAAAATTAGTTGCTTTTGCTGAACTTAATGCCAGTCTTTGAAAATGCGCTGTTTTACCCTGTTGTGTACATGAAATAAAATACATACAATACAAATATAAACATGCATGGTATTTTGAAATGGGATTTAATATTCCACTTTCAAATTACAAAAATGAAATATTAGTACAAAATAATAAACATATTAAACATTACATAAAAGTATCACAATGTTAAATGTTTAGCATAAATAGATAAAAATAATAAAAGAGAAGACATCACCAATGGAACACTATTGATTTGGATAGGGGTTCCAGTTCATATCATCGTTCGGGTTCCATGGTTGGCTATAGGTGTTTTGGTAGGCTTGATTGGGATCGTACAAGTCATAGGGTGGTCGCATGTCAGGCTGATGCGGTGGATAGTAAGCAGGCCGAGTCGGGATGTAGTTATTTGGTACCTGATATGATAGCTGGCTCATGATTTGGCGCTGATGAACTTGCCAGCTATCGTGTTGGCGTCGCCTGGAAGTCTCATACTCATTCGCGGCTTGCCACTGCTCATACCGACGATGCCTATCCTCATTAGTCATTTCTACCTCATGTATACGCCGGAAAACGTCAGTATCACTATCCCTAATGACATCCCTAATGTCATCCGCTTCCTTCATTTCCTCATCCGAACCCCTCTCTACCTGTGGATGGCGGCCTTGATATGGTATTGCCTGATTGCGTCTCCTAGTCAATACCTTTGCACCTTGATAGACTTGCACACCTAAAGTCTTGTCCTGTTCCCTACATACCATCATCCCCTTGATCCCTATCTACACCTAAATACTCTCCAATGAGAGTAACAAAAATACCTCCTCCTATTATTCCCCCTTCCTGTATACCTTCCACCATTTTGGAAAGATAAAAACCAACACAGTAGGGGATATTAACAAAGCTTCTAGTGTCTTTAATGCACTTAAGGTAAAATAAATCGTGTAAGGTCATTTTCTCCTTGTTGTTACCTCTTTGTGTAATCGAGTTTGCTAAGAATCTATGTATTATACAAAGCTTGGCTTTATTTGTAGTGACCCGAACTTTTCCATGTTTATATATATTAATTGAGATTGATATTTACATGGTTAAATGTTTCCAACATGTTAAGCAATCAAACTTGTTAAGACTTGATTAATTGAAATATGTTTCATATAGACAATTGACCACCCAAGTTGACCGGTGATTCACGAACGTTAAAACTTGTAAAAACTATATGATGACATATATATGGATATATATATAGTTAACATGATACTATGATAAGTAAACATATCATTAAGTATATTAACAATGAACTACATATGTAAAAACAAGACTACTAACTTAATGATTTTTAAACGAGACATATATGTAACGATTATCGTTGTAAAGACATTTAATGTATATATATCATATTAAGAGATATTCATACATGATAATATCATGATAATATAATAATTTAAAATCTCATTTGATATTATAAACATTGGGTTAACAACATTTAACAAGATCGTTAACCTAAAGGTTTCAAAACAACACTTACATGTAACGACTAACGATGACTTAACGACTCAGTTAAAATGTATATATGTAGTGACCCGAACTTTTCCATGTTTATATATATTAATTGAGATTGATATTTACATGATTAAATGTTTCCAACATGTTAAGCAATCAAACTTGTTAAGACTTGATTAATTGAAATATGTTTCGTATAGACAATTGACCACCCAAGTTGATCGGTGATTCACGAACGTTAAAACTTGTAAAAACTATATGATGACATATATATGGATATATATATATATAGTTAACATGATACTATGATAAGAAAACATATCATAAAGTATATTAACAATGAACTACATATGTAAAAACAAGACTACTAACTTAATGATTTTTAAACGAGACATATATGTAACGATTATCGTTGTAAAGACATTTAATGTATATATATCATATTAAGAGATATTCATACATGATAATATAATGATAATATAATAATTTAAAATCTCATTTGATATTATAAACATTGGGTTAACAACATTTAACAAGATCGTTAACCTAAAGGTTTCAAAACAACACTTACATGTAACGACTAACGATGACTTAACGACTCAGTTAAAATGTATATATGTGATGACCCGGAAATTTCTGACCAAATTTAAACTTAATCTTTGTATGATTAACATTTTCGACACGATAAGCAAAGTCTGTAAAACTGAATCTCAAAATTTTTGAACTACTTTTATATATTTAAATACCTTTCGGTTGTTTTCGACGATTCGCGAACAATTATATGTAAATAGATACATATATACTATAACTTGAAAAGGTAACAATGTATTAATTATTTGATACCGTACATTAAACTTATTGGTTTAAATATCTATTTGAATATATATGATAAGTTGAAATATTTATTATTAAAATTTATTTATAAATAACTTCCAATGTGTATTTAAAAAAACTGATTTATATATATTAAAAAGATATATACATATATATAATTTCAAGTTATTTAGTAAACGATAGTAACATTTCAAATTGCTACAGTACCCAAAATGCTACAGTGTTTTTGAAAATCACTATTTGCTACAGTGAAATTGACTTTGCTACAGTGAATTGCTACAGTAAAAATTGACTTTGCTACAGTAACTTTGCTACAATGGTATATTTTATGGATGATTTAAGACTATATTTTGACAAAGGTACGATTCACGAAACGTAAAGTACAAGTTTTCTCAGCGTACGAAAGGGCGTTCGAAAAACCGGAACCGGGACATAAGTCGAGTGACAACGTACGACTTATCGGAACAAAAATTACAAGTCAACTATGCACGTGAATTTAATATAATATATAATTAATTAATTTAAATTATATATATTATATTTATATTTATTTTATATTATGTCGACAAGCTAGGAGCCAAAACAATGTGAGCTGTCCC
The DNA here is from genome assembly GCF_046630445.1 of Rutidosis leptorrhynchoides. Lineage (NCBI taxonomy): Eukaryota > Viridiplantae > Streptophyta > Magnoliopsida > Asterales > Asteraceae > Rutidosis > Rutidosis leptorrhynchoides. The sequence continues at coordinate 63,778,429 of NC_092334.1, forward strand.
TGGTCCTCATGCGAGTCGCATGGCCAGAAGGCCATTTCCATGCGAGTCGCATGACTCCAGATTTCAGGCCACATCTATAAATTTCAGTGTTTTCGCTCGATTTAAATCACACACATACACAAATATATATATACTCCGTAATATTATTTATTATTTATTATTATTATTATTATTATTATTATTAATAAGATTATTATTAATCTTATTATTTTTTTTTATTATTATTAGTGTTATTATTTTTGCGATACAAAAATAATAATGTACAAAAAATATTACGACGGAGTGATGTCCAAGTAATTTTCAAAACGAGTTTCCGAGCGAGCTAGAGCTAAGGAAAATATGGGTTATTGCCAAGGAAATTATGGGTAATGTTCGGGGGTATTTTTATGAATCAAACCTCGTGTTTATCATCTCCGATGCGTCTACGTGCTTTCCTGCAATATTGTATATCAATATTAAACTGTGAGTTATAGATCCCTTTTTAAATGCTTTAAATATTTTTGGGCTGAGAATACATGCGCAGTTTTATAAACTGTTTTACTAAATGGATACAAATACTAAAACTGATTTTGTGTGAGTTTCATATGATCCCTTTTACTCTCTACATTTTTGGGCTGAGAATACATGCAAATGCTTTATTAACCGATATACAATATTTATATGTGTGAGTTTCATTTGCTCCCTTTTTAATTGCTTTTGCAATATATATTTTTGGGCTGAGAATACATGCACTTTATTTTAAACGCAATGGATACAAGTACATACTAAATTCTACACCGAGTTTGAACCGAAAATCCCTTAGCTTTGGTAACTAGTAGCTGCCAGTTATAAGAACTGGTGGGCGCGAATAGTTATATATGGATCCATAGGGCTTGACATCCCCGTCCGAGCTAGAGCGCTAGCCTTTTAACGGACGTATGCTATTTGAGAAGCGTACACGTTGGTTTGCGTGTATTATTAAGAAGATTATACAAAGGGTACAAATTATATATACGTTAAAGTTTAGTTACCAGGGTGCTCAATTTCGTCTAATATTTTGATAAACGTTTCTGGATGAAACAACTGAAATCTTGTGATCCACTTTTATATAATCTATTGATAAACATTTCTGGATGAAACAACTAAAATCTTGTGATCCACTTTTATATACAGATTATACGAAACACTAAAACTATGAACTCACTAACCTTTGTGTTGACACTTGTTAGCATGTTTATTCTCAGGTTTCCTAGAAGTCTTCCGCTGTTTGCTTAGATGTTAGACAAGCTATGTGCATGGAGTCTTGCATGACATATTTTTCAAGGAAACGTTGCATTCACCAAATCATCACCATGTATCTTATTTTGACTGCATTGTCAATGGAAGTACTGTTGTAAACTATTATTTATGGTGATTGTCTATATGTAGAAATCATTAGATGTTGAAAACCTTTGATTTAAATATTCATTTATTGTGTGCCTTTTCAAAAGAATGCAATGTTTACAAAACATATCATAGAGGTCAAATACCTCGCAATGAAATCAATGAATGACGTGTTCGTCCATATGGATTTGGACCGATCGTCACAATATACATGTAGTGTTTTAATATGTATTTATACACTTTTGAAAGACTTCAATACACTTATCAAAATACTTCTACTTAACAAAAATGCTTACAATTACGTCCTCGTTCAGTTTCATCAACAATTCTACTCGTATGCACCCGTATTCGTACTCGTACAATACACAGCTTTTAGATGTATGTACTATTAGTATATACACTCCAATGATCAGCTCTTAGCAGCCCATGTGAGTCACCTAACACATGTGGGAACCATCATTTGGCAACTAGCATGAAATATCTCATAAAATTACAAAAATATGAGTAATCATTCATGACTTATTTACATGAAAACAAAATTACATATCCTTTATATCTAATCCATACACCAACGACCAAAAACACCTACAAACACTTTCATTCTTCAATTTTCTTCATCTAATTGATCTCTCTCAAGTTCTATCTTCAAGTTCTAAGTGTTCTTCATAAATTCCAAAAGTTCTAGTTTCATAAAATCAAGAATACTTTCAAGTTTGCTAGCTCACTTCCAATCTTGTAAGGTGATCATCCAACCTCAAGAAATCTTTGTTTCTTACAGTAGGTTATCATTCTAATACAAGGTAATAATCATATTCAAACTTTGGTTCAATTTCTATAACTATAACAATCTTATTTCAAGTGATGATCTTACTTGAACTTGTTTTCGTGTCATGATTCTGCTTCAAGAACTTCGAGCCATCCAAGGATCCATTGAAGCTAGATCCATTTTTCTCTTTTCCAGTAGGTTTATCCAAGGAAATTAAGGTAGTAATGATGTTCATAACATCATTCGATTCATACATATAAAGCTATCTTATTCGAAGGTTTAAACTTGTAATCACTAGAACATAGTTTAGTTAATTCTAAACTTGTTCGCAAACAAAAGTTAATCCTTCTAACTTGACTTTTAAAATCAACTAAACACATGTTCTATATCTATATGATATGCTAACTTAATGATTTAAAATCTGGAAACACGAAAAACACCGTAAAACCGGATTTACGCCGTCGTAGTAACACCGCGGGCTGTTTTGGGTTAGTTAATTAAAAACTATGATAAACTTTGATTTAAAAGTTATTATTCTGAGAAAATGATTTTTATTATGAACATGAAACTATATCCAAAAATTATGGTTAAACTCAAAGTGGAAGTATGTTTTCTAAAATGGTCATCTAGACGTCGTTCTTTCGACTGAAATGACTACCTTTACAAAAACGACTTGTAACTTATTTTTCTGACTATAAACCTATACTTTTTCTGTTTAGATTCATAAAATAGAGTTCAATATGAAATCATAGCAATTTGATTCACTCAAAACGGATTTAAAATGAAGAAGTTATGGGTAAAACAAGATTGGATAATTTTTCTCATTTTAGCTACGTGAAAATTGGTAACAAATCTATTCCAACCATAACTTAATCAACTTGTATTGTATATTATGTAATCTTGAGATACCATAGACACGTATACAATGTTTCGACCTATCATCTCGACACATCTATATATATTTCGGAACAACCATAGACACTCTATATGTGAATGTTGGAGTTAGCTATACAGGGTTGAGGTTGATTCCAAAATATATATAGTTTGAGTTGTGATCAATACTGAGATACGTATACACTGGGTCGTGGATTGATTCAAGATAATATTTATCGATTTATTTCTGTACATCTAACTGTGGACAACTAGTTATAGGTTACTAACGAGGACAGCTGACTTAATAAACTTAAAACATCAAAATATATTAAAAGTGTTGTAAATATATTTTGAACATACTTTAATATATATGTATATATTGTTATAGGTTCGTGAATCAACAGTGGCCAAGTCTTACTTCCCGACGAAGTAAAAATCTGTGAAAGTGAGTTATAGTCCCACTTTTAAAATCTAATATTTTTGGGATGAGAATACATGCAGGTTTTATAAATGATTTACAAAATAGACACAAGTACGTGAAACTACATTCTATGGTTGAATTATCGAAATCGAATATGCCCCTTTTTATTAAGTCTGGTAATCTAAGAATTAGGGAACATACACCCTAATTGACGCGAATCCTAAAGATAGATCTATTGGGCCTAACAAACCCCATCCAAAGTACCGGATGCTTTAGTACTTCGAAATTTATATCATATCCGAAGGGTGTCCCGGAATGATGGGGATATTCTTATATATGCATCTTGTTAATGTCGGTTACCAGGTGTTCACCATATGAATGATTTTTATCTCTATGTATGGGATGTGTATTGAAATATGAAATCTTGTGGTCTATTGTTACGATTTGATATATATAGGTTAAACCTATAACTCACCAACATTTTTGTTGACGTTTAAAGCATGTTTATTCTCAGGTGAATATTAAGAGCTTCCGCTGTTGCATACTAAAATAAGGACAAGATTTGGAGTCCATGTTTGTATGATATTGTGTAAAAACTGCATTCAAGAAACTGATTTCGATGTAACATATTTGTATTGTAAACCATTATGTAATGGTCGTGTGTAAACAGGATATTTTAGATTATCATTATTTGATAATCTACGTAAAGATTTTTAAACCTTTATTTATGAAATAAAGGTTATGGTTTGTTTTAAAAATGAATGCAGTCTTTGAAAAACGTCTCATATAGAGGTCAAAACCTCGCAACGAAATCAATTAATATGGAACGTTTTTAATCAATAAGAACGGGACATTTCAGTTGGTATCCGAGCGTTGGTCTTAGAGAACCAGAAAATTTGCATTAGTGTGTCTTATCGAGTTTGTTAGGATGCATTAGTGAGTCTGGACTTCGACCGTGTTTTCTTTAAAAATGATTGCTTAACATTTTTGTTGGAAACTACATATTTTTAACATATGAATATTATGTGATATATTAATCTCTTAACGTGTTTGATATTATGTGATAGATGTCTACCTCTAGAACAAGTCCCATTGACTCACCTAATAATAATGAAGAGTCAAATGTAAATTGGAATGATTTGTGGACTGATTCACAATTTCCCGAAGAGGAACCGGAAGAAGAGTCGGAACCGGAAGAAGAATCGGAACCGGAAGAAGAATCGGAACCGGATGAAGAAATAGAACCGGTGGGGGAAATAATAAAACGGTTAAGTAAAAGAAAATCCTCAACCAACCGACCAAAGTTAATTATGGTCAATGGTGTTTCCGCCAAGGAAGCAAAATATTGGGAGGATTACCAATTCTCCGATGAATCGGATTCCGACGAGAATTCCGATGATGTTATAGAAATTACCCCAACTGAATTTAAAAAGGCAAAAGAAAATAATAAGGGAAAGGGCATAAAAATAGAGAAATCTAATTCCAACCCCGATGAACTTTATATGTATCGTCAACCCCCGAAGTCCTTAAGTTGTAACAATGACCCGGGAACCTCTAAACCACCAGGTTTTTCTAAACCAATGTGGACAACGATGGCTCGTATTAGGGGAACATCATATATCCCTAGAAACTTGGCAAAACGAACCAAAACCGAAGAAGAAGAAACGAGCGAGTCGGAATAAGATAGTTGTATTCGTGTGGTGTAATATATGTAATATAGTGTTCTTATGCTTTATGATATATGTAAAAAATTGCTTGTATTAATAAGTATTTTTTTATGAAACTAACTCTTGTCTATTTTACAGTTTAAAAACACAAAATGGATAGACAACCCAATATTTTAAGAGACCTACCCGGAGACATGATTGATGAAATCTTATCTAGAGTCGGCCAGAATTCTTCGGCACAACTATTTAACGCGAGATCAGTTTGTAAGACATTCGAAGAACGTTCCAAGAATGTCTTGGTTTATAAGAGACTTTCGTTTGAAAGATGGGGGATATCACATTGGGAAACCCATAAGTTACGATGTGTTTACTTTGACGCATATATTGCGGGGAACCCAAATGCTATTTTACGCAACGGGTTAAGAAATTATTTTGACTCAATATATCCGAATATTGGACTTCGTGATTTAGAAAAAGCGGCTAACATGCAACATAAAGAAGCATGTTATGCTTACGGATTAGTAATGTTCGCTTCTCACCAAAGTGAGAACAAGAACATCGGGCTACAACTATTAAACAAAACGTTTCCACAAGTGACGGAGTCGGTAATTGGGGTAAGAAATGAGGTTTTTAGATTATTACGGGACTGTTGGACATTACGTAACCCTCGTCCCTTTGATGACGTTACAACACGCTGTCTTATCAACGGCCATAACGATTATGTTGCACAAGACCAAGGATGGGAAGTAGTCCTAGTAAAACCAGAATGCATGACTTGTTTCTGGACGTATGAATTACGTGTCTTTATTGCCTTTGCCGAACGACTTGTGTACTAGCTAGAATTGTCTTCACAACTATCTTGTATCAAAGTTATTGTGTGCTATATTTCATGCTTTATGTAAAATAAGCGGTATTGTAAGTTTGTAAAATATTGTATAAAAGTTTGAACGCGAAATATTATTACAATCAGTTTTTCATATAGAATTGTAGTAGTTGAATTGTATATTAGCTACTAAGTATGAACTTAACGGGTAGGTACTACCCGAATTTAAACTTATAAAACGCTAATATGAAGAAAAAGCTTTTATAAATGAGTTCATATTATGCTACGAAATACTATTAACTACTCTTAATATTCTGTATGATTAACTTGTTCCATTTAACTATTTTGAAGGAAATGGCACCGACTACTCGACACACCGTGAATATGAATGAAGAGGAATTCCGTACTTTTCTAGCTTCAAACATAGCCGCAGTACAGGCTGCGCTGCATACCAACAATAACCTTGGATCTAGCAGTACAGGAAATCGTGTAGGATGCACCTACAAAGAATTCACTGCCTGCAAACCTTTGGAATTTGATGGAACCGAAGGACCGATCGGATTGAAACGGTGGACCGAGAAGGTTGAATCGGTGTTTGCCATAAGTAAGTATACTGAAGAGGACAAAGTGAAGTACGCTACGCATACCTTCACAGGTTATGCGTTAACATGGTGGAATACCTATCTAGAGCAAGTGGGACAAGATGATGCGTACGCACTACCGCGGTCAGCATTCAAGCACTTGATGAACGAGAAGTACCATCCCAGAACCGAGGTCAATAAGCTCAAGACAGAACTTAGAGGGTTACGAACCCAAGGATTTGATATTACCACGTACGAAAGACGATTCACAGAATTGTGCCTATTGTGTCCGGGAGCATTCGAAGATGAGGAAGAGAAGATCGACGCGTTTGTGAAAGGATTACCGGAAAGAATCCAAGAAGATATAAGTTCACACGAGCCCGCCTCCATACAACAGACATGTAGAATGGCTCACAAACTAGTGAACCAGATTGAAGAAAGAATTATAGAACAGACTGCTGAAGAGGCCAATGTGAAGCAAGTCAAAAGAAAGTGGGAGGAAAACGGTGATAAGAATCACCAATACAACAACAACAGCAATTACAACAATAATCGCAACAATTATCCCAACAATCGCAACATCAATCGCAACTACAACAAACGGCCCAACAACAACAACAACAACAACAGCAACAACTACAACAATCATCCCAACAACAATAATAACCGCAACAACAACAACAATCAGAAGCAGCTATGCCAAAGGTGTGAAAAGAATCACTCGGGGTTCTGCACCAAATTTTGCAACAAGTGTAAAAGAAATGGTCATAGCGCGGCGAAGTGTGAGGTCTACGGACCAGGGGTTAATAGAACGAAAGGAACAAATGGTGTCGGAACGAGTAATGGCGGAGCAAGTAGTGTCGGAGCAAGTTATGCCAATGTAGTTTGTTATAAATGTGGAAAACCAGGCCACATTATTAGAAATTGCCCGAACCAGGAGAACACGAATGGACAAGGCCGTGGAAGAGTTTTCAATATTAATGCGGTAGAGGCACAGGAAGACCCGGAGCTTGTTACGGGTACGTTTCTTATTGACAATAAATCTGCTTACGTTTTATTTGATTCGGGTGCGGATAGAAGCTATATGAGTAGAGATTTTTGTGCTAAATTAAGTTGTCCATTGACGCCTTTGGATAGTAAATTTTTACTCGAATTAGCAAATGGTAAATTAATTTCAGCAGATAATATATGTCGGAATCGAGAAATTAAACTGGTTAGCGAAACATTTAAGATTGATTTGATACCAGTAGAGTTAGGGAGTTTTGATGTGATAATCGGTATGGACTGGTTGAAAGAAGTGAAAGCGGAGATCGTTTGTTACAAAAATGCAATTCGCATTATACGAGAAAAAGGAAAACCCTTAATGGTGTACGGAGAAAAGGGCAACACGAAGCTACATCTTATTAGTAATTTGAAGGCACAAAAACTAATAAGAAAAGGTTGCTATGCTGTTCTAGCACACGTCGAGAAAGTACAAACTGAAGAAAAGTGCATCAATGATGTTCCCGTCGCAAAAGAATTTCCCGATGTATTTCCGAAAGAATTACCGGGATTACCCCCACATCGATCCGTTGAATTTCAAATAGATCTTGTACCAGGAGCTGCACCAATAGCTCGTGCTCCTTACAGACTCGCACCCAGAGAGATGAAAGAACTGCGAAGCCAATCACAAGAACTTTTAGAGCGTGGTTTCATTCGACCAAGCACATCACCGTGGGGAGCTCCTGTTTTGTTTGTCAAGAAGAAAGATGGTACATTCAGGTTGTGTATCGACTACCGAGAGTTGAACAAACTTACCATCAAGAACCGCTACCCACTACCGAGAATCGACGACTTATTTGATCAACTACAAGGCTCGTCTGTTTATTCAAAGATTGACTTACGTTCCGGGTATCATCAAATGCGGGTGAAAGAAGATGATATTCCAAAGACTGCTTTCAGAACACGTTACGGTCATTACGAGTTTATGGTCATGCCGTTTGGTTTAACTAATGCACCAGCTGTGTTCATGGACCTTATGAACCGAGTGTGTGGACCATACCTTGACAAGTTTGTCATTGTTTTCATTGATGACATACTTATTTACTCAAAGAATGACCAAGAACACGGTGAACATTTGAGAAAGGTGTTAGAAGTATTGAGGAAGGAAGAATTGTACGCTAAGTTTTCAAAGTGTGCATTTTGGTTGGAAGAAGTTCAATTCCTCGGTCACATAGTGAACAAAGAAGGTATTAAGGTGGATCCGGCAAAGATAGAAACTGTTGAAAAGTGGGAAACCCCGAAAACTCCGAAACACATACGCCAGTTTTTAGGACTAGCTGGTTACTACAGAAGGTTCATCCAAGACTTTTCCAGAATAGCAAAACCCTTGACTGCATTAACGCATAAAGGGAAGAAATTTGAATGGAATGATGAACAAGAGAAAGCGTTTCAGTTATTGAAGAAAAAGCTAACTACGGCACCTATATTGTCATTGCCTGAAGGTAATGATGATTTTGTGATTTATTGTGATGCATCAAAGTAAGGTCTCGGTTGTGTATTAATGCAACGAACGAAGGTGATTGCTTATGCGTCTAGACAATTGAAGATTCACGAACAAAATTATACGACGCATGATTTGGAATTAGGCGCGGTTGTTTTTGCATTAAAGACTTGGAGGCACTACTTATATGGGGTCAAAAGTATTATATATACCGACCACAAAAGTCTTCAACACATATTTAATCAGAAACAACTGAATATGAGGCAGCGTAGGTGGATTGAATTATTGAATGATTACGACTTTGAGATTCGTTACCACCCGGGGAAGGCAAATGTGGTAGCCGATGCCTTGAGCAGGAAGGACAGAGAACCCATTCGAGTAAAATCTATGAATATAATGATTCATAATAACATTACTACTCAAATAAAGGAGGCGCAACAAGGAGTTTTAAAAGAGGGAAATTTAAAGGATGAAATACCCAAAGGATCGGAGAAGCATCTTAATATTCGGGAAGACGGAACCCGGTATAGGGCTGAAAGGATTTGGGTACCAAAATTTGGAGATATGAGAGAAATGGTACTTAGAGAAGCTCATAAAACCAGATACTCAATACATCCTGGAACGGGGAAGATGTACAAGGATCTCAAGAAACATTTTTGGTGGCCGGGTATGAAAGCCGATGTTGCTAAATACGTAGGAGAATGTTTGACGTGTTCTAAGGTCAAAGCTGAGCATCAGAAACCATCAGGTCTACTTCAACAACCCAAAATCCCGGAATGGAAATGGGAAAACATTACCATGGATTTCATCACTAAATTGCCAAGGACTGCAAGTGGTTTTGATACTATTTGGGTAATAGTTGATCGTCTCACCAAATCAGCACACTTCCTACCTATAAGAGAAGATGACAAGATGGAGAAGTTAGCACGACTGTATTTGAAGGAAGTCGTCTCCAGACATGGAATACCAATCTCTATTATTTTTGATAGGGATGGCAGATTTATTTCAAGATTCTGGCAGACATTACAGCAAGCATTAGGAACTCGTCTAGACATGAGTACTGCCTATCATCCACAAACTGATGGGCAGAGCGAAAGGACGATACAAATGCTTGAAGACATGCTACGAGCATGTGTTATTGATTTCGGAAACAGTTGGGATCGACATCTACCGTTAGCAGAATTTTCCTACAACAACAGCTACCATTCAAGCATTGAGATGGCGCCGGTTGAAGCACTTTATGGTAGAAAGTGCAGGTCTCCGATTTGTTGGAGTGAAGTGGGGGATACACAGATTACGGGTCCGGAGATTATACAAGAAACTACCGAGAAGATCATCCAAATTCAACAACGGTTGAAAACCGCCCAAAGTCGACAAAAGAGCTACGCTGACATTAAAAGAAAAGATATAGAATTTGAAATTGGAGAGATGGTCATGCTTAAAGTTGCACCTTGGAAAGGCGTTGTTCGATTTGGTAAACGAGGGAAATTAAATCCAAGGTATATTGGACCATTCAAGATTATTGATCGTGTCGGACCAGTAGCTTACCGACTAGAGTTACCTCAACAACTCGCGGCTGTACATAACACTTTCCAGGTCTCGAATTTAAAGAAATGTTTTGCTAAAGAAGATCTCACTATTCCGTTAGATGAAATCCAAATCAACGAAAAACTTCAATTCATCGAAGAACCCGTCGAAATAATGGATCGTGAGGTTAAAAGACTTAAGCAAAACAAGATACCAATTGTTAAGGTTCGATGGAATGCTCGTAGAGGACCCGAGTTCACCTGGGATTGTGAAGATCAGATGAAGAAGAAATACCCGCATCTATTTCCAGAAGATTCGTCAACACCTTCAACAGCTTAAAATTTCGGGACGAAATTTATTTAACGGGTAGGTACTGTAGTGACCCGAACTTTTCCATGTTTATATATATTAATTGAGATTGATATTTCCATGATTAAATGTTTCCAACATGTTAAGCAATCAAACTTGTTAAGACTTGATTAATTGAAATATGTTTCGTATAGACAATTGACCACCCAAGTTGATCGGTGATTCACGAACGTTAAAACTTGTAAAAACTATATGATGACATATATATGGATATATATATAGTTAACATGATACTATGATAAGAAAACATATCATAAAGTATATTAACAATGAACTACATATGTAAAAACAAGACTACTAACTTAATGATTTTTAAACGAGACATATATGTAACGATTATCGTTGTAAAGACATTTAATGTATATATATCATATTAAGAGATATTCATACATGATAATATCATGATAATATAATAATTTAAAATCTCATTTGATATTATAAACATTGGGTTAACAACATTTAACAAGATCGTTAACCTAAAGGTTTCAAAACAACACTTACATGTAACGACTAACGATGACTTAACGACTCAGTTAAAATGTATATACATGTAGTGTTTTAATATGTATTTATACAATTTTGAAAGACTTCAATACACTTATCAAAATACTTCTACTTAACAAAAATGCTTACAATTACATCCTCGTTCAGTTTCATCAACAATTCTACTCGTATGCACCCGTATTCGTACTCGTACAATACACAGCTTTTAGATGTATGTACTATTGGTATATACACTCCAATGATCAGCTATTAGCAGCCCATGTGAGTCACCTAACACATGTGGGAACCATCATTTGGCAACTAGCATGAAATATCTCATAAAATTACAAAAATATGAGTAATCATTCATGACTTATTTACATGAAAACAAAATTACATATCCTTTATATCTAATCCATACACCAACGACCAAAAACACCTACAAACACTTTCATTCTTCAATTTTCTTCATCTAATTGATCTCTCTCAAGTTCTATCTTCAAGTTCTAAGTGTTCTTCATAAATTCCAAAAGTTCTAGTTTCATAAAATCAAGAATACTTTCAAGTTTGCTAGCTCACTTCCAATCTTGTAAGGTGATCATCCAACCTCAAGAAATCTTTGTTTCTTACAGTAGGTTATCATTCTAATACAAGGTAATAATCATATTCAAACTTTGGTTCAATTTCTATAACTATAACAATCTTATTTCAAGTGATGATCTTACTTGAACTTGTTTTCGTGTCATGATTCTGCTTCAAGAACTTCGAGCCATCCAAGGATCCATTGAAGCTAGATCCATTTTTCTCTTTTACAGTAGGTTTATCCAAGGAAATTAAGGTAGTAATGATGTTCATAATATCATTCGATTCATACATATAAAGCTATCTTATTCGAAGGTTTAAACTTGTAATCACTAGAACATAGTTTAGTTAATTCTAAACTTGTTCGCAAACAAAAGTTAATCCTTCTAACTTGACTTTTAAAATCAACTAAACACATGTTCTATATCTATATGATATGCTAACTTAATGATTTAAAACCTGGAAACACGAAAAACACCGTAAAACCGGATTTACGCCGTCGTAGTAACACCGCGGGCTGTTTTGGGTTAGTTAATTAAAAACTATGATAAACTTTGATTTAAAAGTTGTTATTCTGAGAAAATGATTTTTATTATGAACATGAAACTATATCCAAAAATTATGGTTAAACTCAAAGTGGAAGTATGTTTTCTAAAATGGTCATCTAGACGTCGTTCTTTCGACTGAAATGACTACCTTTACAAAAACGACTTGTAACTTATTTTTCTGACTATAAACCTATACTTTTTCTGTTTAGATTCATAAAATAGAGTTCAATATGAAATCATAGCAATTTGATTCACTCAAAACGGATTTAAAATGAAGAAGTTATGGGTAAAACAAGATTGGATAATTTTTCTCATTTTAGCTACGTGAAAATTGGTAACAAATCTATTCCAACCATAACTTAATCAACTTGTATTGTATATTATGTAATCTTGAGATACCATAGACACGTATACAATGTTTCGACCTATCATGTCGACACATCTATATATATTTCGGAACAACCATAGACACTCTATATGTGAATGTTGGAGTTAGCTGTACAGGGTTGAGGTTGATTCCAAAATATATATAGTTTGAGTTGTGATCAATACTGAGATACGTATACACTGGGTCGTGGATTGATTCAAGATAATATTTATCGATTTATTTCTGTACATCTAACTGTGGACAACTAGTTATAGGTTACTAACGAGGACAGCTGACTTAATAAACTTAAAACATCAAAATATATTAAAAGTGTTGTAAATATATTTTGAACATACTTTAATATATATGTATATATTGTTATAGGTTCGTGAATCAACAGTGGCCAAGTCTTACTTCCCGACGAAGTAAAAATCTGTGAAAGTGAGTTATAGTCCCACTTTTAAAATCTAATATTTTTGGGATGAGAATACATGCAGGTTTTATAAATGATTTACAAAATAGACACAAGTACGTGAAACTACATTCTATGGTTGAATTATCGAAATCGAATATGCCCCTTTTTATTAAGTCTGGTAATCTAAGAATTAGGGAACAGACACCCTAATTGACGCGAATCCTAAAGATAGATCTATTGGGCCTAACAAACCCCATCCAAAGTACCGGATGCTTTAGTACTTCGAAATTTATATCATATCCGAAGGGTGTCCCGGAATGATGGGGATATTCTTATATATGCATCTTGTTATTGTCGGTTACCAGGTGTTCACCATATGAATGATTTTTATCTCTATGTATGGGATGTGTATTGAAATATGAAATCTTGTGGTCTATTGTTACGATTTGATATATATAGGTTAAACCTATAACTCACCAACATTTTTGTTGACGTTTAAAGCATGTTTATTCTCAGGTGAATATTAAGAGCTTCCGCTGTTGCATACTAAAATAAAGACAAGATTTGGAGTCCATGTTTGTATGATATTGTGTAAAAACTGCATTCAAGAAACTGATTTCGATGTAACATATTTGTATTGTAAACCATTATGTAATGGTCGTGTGTAAACAGGATATTTTAGATTATCATTATTTGATAATCTACGTAAAGCTTTTTAAACCTTTATTTATGAAATAAAGGTTATGGTTTGTTTTAAAAATGAATGCAGTCTTTGAAAAACGTCTCATATAGAGGTCAAAACCTCGCAACGAAATCAATTAATATGGAACGTTTTTAATCAATAAGAACGGGACATTTCAATATACATGTAGTATTTTAATATGTATTTATACACTTTTGAAAGACTTAAATACACTTATCAAAATACTTCTACTTAACAAAAATGCTTACAATTACATCCTCGTTCAGTTTCATCAACAATTCTACTCGTATGCACCCGTATTCGTACTCGTACAATACACAGCTTTTAGATGTATGTACTATTGGTATATACACTCCAATGATCAGCTATTAGCAGCCCATGTGAGTCACCTAACACATGTGGGAACCATCATTTGGCAACTAGCATGAAATATCTCATAAAATTACAAAAATATGAGTAATCATTCATGACTTATTTACATGAAAACAAAATTACATATCCTTTATATCTAATCCATACACCAACGACCAAAAACACCTACAAACACTTTCATTCTTCAATTTTCTTCATCTAATTGATCTCTCTCAAGTTCTATCTTCAAGTTCTAAGTGTTCTTCATATATTCTACAAGTTCTAGTTACATAAAATCAAGAATACTTTCAAGTTTGCTAGCTCACTTCCAATCTTGTAAGGTGATCATCTAACCTCAAGAAATCTTTGTTTCTTACAGTAGGTTATCATTCTAATACAAGGTAATAATCATATTCAAACTTTGGTTCAATTTATATAACTATAACAATCTTATTTCAAGTGATGATCTTACTTGAACTTGTTTTCGTGTCATGATTCTGCTTCAAGAACTTCGAGCCATCCAAGGATCCGTTGAAGCTAGATCCATTTTTCTCTTTTCCAGTAGGTTTATCCAAGGAACTTAAGGTAGTAATGATGTTCATAACATCATTCGATTCATACATATAAAGCTATCTTATTCAAAGGTTTAAACTTGTAATCACTAGAACATAGTTTAGTTAATTCTAAACTTGTTCGCAAACAAAAGTTAATCCTTCTAACTTGAATTTTAAAAATCAACTAAACACATGTTCTATATCTATATGATATGCTAACTTAATGATTTAAAACCTGGAGACACGAAAAACACCGTAAAACCGGATTTACGCCGTCGTAGTAACACCGCAGGCTGTTTTGGGTTCGTTAATTAAAAACTATGATAAACTTTGATTTAAAAGTTGTTATTCTGATAAAATGATTTTTATTATGAACATGAAACTATATCCAAAAATTATGGTTAAACTCAAAGTGGAAGTATGTTTTCTAAAATGGTCATCTAGACGTCGTTCTTTCGACTGAAATGACTACCTTTAAAAAAATGACTTGTAACTTATTTTTCCGACTATAAACCTATACTTTTTCTGTTTAGATTCATAAAATAGAGTTCAATATGAAACCATAGCAATTTGATTCACTCAAAACGAATTTAAAATGAAGAAGTTATGGGTAAAACAAGATTGGATAATTTTTCTCATTTTAGCTACGTGAAAATTGGTAACAAATCTATTCCAACCATAACTTAATCAACTTGTATTGTATATTATGTAATCTTGAGATACCATAGACACGTATACAATGTTTCGACCTATCATGTCGACGCATCTATATATATTTCGGAACAACCATAGACACTCTATATGTGAATGTTGGAGTTAGCTATACAGGGTTGAGGTTGATTCCAAAATATATATAGTTTGAGTTGTGATCAATACTAAGATACGTATACACTGGATCGTGGATTGATTCAAGATAATATTTATCGATTTATTTCTGTACATCTAACTGTGGACAACTAGTTGTAGGTTACTAACGAGGACAGCTGACTTAATAAACTTAAAATATCAAAATATATTAAAAGTGTTGTAAATATATTTTGAACATACTTTGATATATATGTATATATTGTTATAGGTTCGTGAATCAACAGTGGCCAAGTCTTACTTCTCGACGAAGTAAAAATCTGTGAAAGTGAGTTATAGTCCCACTTTTAAAATCTAATATTTTTGGGATGAGAATACATGCAGGTTTTATAAATGATTTACAAAATAGACATAAGTACGTGAAACTACATTCTATGGTTGAAATATCGAAATCGAATATGCCCCTTTTTATTAAGTCTGGTAATCTAAGAATTAGGGAACAGACACCCTAATTGACGCGAATCCTAAAGATAGATCTATTGGGCCTAACAAACCCTATCCAAAGTACCGGATGCTTTAGTACTTCGAAATTTATATCATATCCGAAGGGTGTCCCGGAATGATGGGGATATTCTTATATATGCATCTTGTTAATGTCGGTTACCAGGTGTCCACCATATGAATGATTTTTATCTCTATGTATGGGATGTGTATTGAAATATGAAATCTTGTGGTCTATTGTTATGATTTGATATATATAGGTTAAACCTATAACTCACCAACATTTTTGTTGACGTTTTAAGCATGTTTATTCTCAGGTAATTATTAAGAGCTTCCGCTGTCGCATACTTAAATAAGGACGAGATTTGGAGTCCATGCTTGTATGATATTGTGTAAAAACTGCATTCAAGAAACTTATTTTGTTGTAACATATTTGTATTGTAAACCATTATGTAATGGTCGTGTGTAAACAAGATATTTTAGATTATCATTATTTGATAATCTACGTAAAGCTTTTTAAACCTTTATTGATGAAATAAAGGTTATGGTTTGTTTTAAAATGAATGCAGTCTTTGAAAAACGTCTCATATAGAGGTCAAAACCTCGCAACGAAATCAATTAATATGGAACGTATAGGTACTACCCGAATTTAAACTTATAAAACGCTAATATGAAGAAAAAGCTTTTATAAATGAGTTCATATTATGCTACGAAATACTATTAAC
This sequence comes from Rutidosis leptorrhynchoides, assembly GCF_046630445.1. Classification (NCBI taxonomy): domain Eukaryota; kingdom Viridiplantae; phylum Streptophyta; class Magnoliopsida; order Asterales; family Asteraceae; genus Rutidosis; species Rutidosis leptorrhynchoides. The sequence goes on from NC_092334.1 coordinate 63,795,333, forward strand.
TACTCTTAATATTCTGTATGATTAACTTGTTCCATTTGACAATTCTGAAGGAAATGGCACCGACTACTCGACACACCGTGAATATGAATGAAGATGAATTCCGTACTTTTCTAGCTTCAAACATAGCCGCAGTACAGGCTGCGCTACATACCAACAATAACCTTGGATCTAGCAGTACAGGAAATCGTGTAGGATGCACCTATAAAGAATTCACTGCCTGCAAACCTTTGGAATTTGATGGAACCGAAGGACCGATCGGATTGAAACGGTGGACCGAGAAGGTCGAATCGGTGTTTGCCATAAGTAAGTGTACTGAAGAGGACAAAGTAAAGTACGCTACGCATACCTTCACAGGTTCTGCGTTAACATGGTGGAATACCTATCTAGAGCAAGTGGGACAAGACGATGCGTACGCACTACCGTGGTCAGCATTCAAGCACTTGATGAACGAGAAGTACCGTCCCAGAACCGAGGTCAATAAGCTCAAGACAGAACTTAGAGGGTTACGAACCCAAGGATTTGATATTACCACGTACGAAAGACGATTCACAGAATTGTGCCTATTGTGTCCGGGAGCATTCGAAGATGAGGAAGAGAAGATCGACGCGTTTGTGAAAGGATTACCGGAAAGAATCCAAGAATATATAAGTTCATACGAGCCTGCCTCCATACAACAGGCATGTAGAATGGCTCACAAACTAGTGAACCAGATTGAAGAAAGAATTAAAGAACAGACTGCTGAAGAGGCCAATGTGAAGCAAGTCAAAAGAAAGTGGGAGGAAAACGGTGATAAGAATCACCAATACAACAACAACAACAATTACAACAATAATCGCAACAATTATCCCAACAATCGCAACATCAATCGCAACTACAACAAACGGCCCAACAACAACAACAACAACAACAACAACAGCAACTACAACAATCATCCCAACAACAATAATAACCGCAACAACAACAACAATCAGAAGCAGCTATGCCAAAGGTGTGAAAAGTATCACTCGGGGTTCTGCACCAAATTTTGCAACAAGTGTAAAAGAAATGGTCATAGCGCGGCGAAGTGTGAGGTCTACGGATCAGGGGTTAATAGAACGAAAGGAACAAATGGTGTCGGAACGAGTAATGGCGGAGCAAGTAGTGTCGGAGCAAGTTATGCCAATGTAGTTTGTTATAAATGTGGAAAACCGGGCCACATTATTAGAAATTGCCCGAACCAGGAGAACACGAATGGACAAGGCCGCGGAAGAGTTTTCAATATTAATGCGACAGAGGCACAGGAAGACCCGGAGCTTGTTACGAGTACGTTTCTTATTGACAATAAATCTGCTTATGTTTTATTTGATTCGGGTGCGGATAGAAGCTATATGAGTAGAGATTTTTGTGCTAAATTAAGTTGTCCATTGACGCCTTTGGATAGTAAATCTTTACTCGAATTAGCAAATAGTAAATTAATTTCAGCAGATAATATATGTCGGAATCGAGATATTAAACTGGTTAGCGAAACATTTAAGATTGATTTGATACCAGTAGAGTTAGGGAGTTTTGATGTGATAATCGGTATGGATTGGTTGAAAGAAGTGAAAGCAGAGATCGTTTGTTACAAAAATGCAATTCGCATTATACGAGAAAAAGGAAAACCCTTAATGGTGTACGGAGAAAAGGGCAACACGAAGCTACATCTTATTAGTAATTTGAAGGCACAAAAACTAATAAGAAAAGGTTGCTATGCTGTTCTAGCACACGTCGAGAAAGTACAAACTGAAGAAAAGTGCATCAATGATGTTCCCGTCGCAAAAGAATTTCCCGATGTATTTCCGAAAGAATTACCGGGATTACCCCCACATCGATCCGTTGAATTTCAAATAGATCTTGTACCAGGAGCTGCACCAATAGCTCGTGCTCCTTACAGACTCGCACCCAGAGAGATGAAAGAACTGCGAAGCCAATCACAAGAACTTTTAGAGCGTGGTTTCATTCGACCAAGCACATCACCGTGGGGAGCTCCTGTTTTGTTTGTCAAGAAGAAAGATGGTACATTCAGGTTGTGTATCGACTACCGAGAGTTGAACAAACTTACCATCAAGAACCGCTACCCACTACCGAGAATCGACGACTTATTTGATCAACTACAAGGCTCGTCTGTTTATTCAAAGATTGACTTACATTCCGGGTATCATCAAATGCGGGTGAAAGAAGATGATATTCCAAAGACCGCTTTCAGAACACGTTACGGTCATTACGAGTTTATGGTCATGCCGTTTGGTTTAACTAATGCACCAGCGGTGTTCATGGACCTTATGAACCGAGTGTGTGGACCATACATTGACAAGTTTGTCATTGTTTTCATTGATGACATACTTATTTACTCAAAGAATGACCAAGAACACGGTGAACATTTGAGAAAGGTGTTAGAAGTATTGAGGAAGGAAGAATTGTACGCTAAGTTTTCAAAGTGTGCATTTTGGTTGGAAGAAGTTCAATTCCTCGGTCACATAGTGAACAAAGAAGGTATTAAGGTGGATCCGGCAAAGATAGAAACTGTTGAAAAGTGGGAAACCCCGAAAACTCCGAAACACATACGCCAGTTTTTAGGACTAGCCGGTTACTACAGAAGGTTCATCCAAGACTTTTCCAGAATAGCAAAACCCTTGACTGCATTAACGCATAAAGGGAAGAAATTTGAATGGAATGATGAACAAGAGAAAGCGTTTCAGTTATTGAAGAAAAAGCTAACTACGGCACCTATATTGTCATTGCCTGAAGGGAATGATGATTTTGTGATTTATTGTGACGCATCAAAGCAAGGTCTCGGTTGTGTATTAATGCAATGAACGAAGGTGATTGCTTATGCGTCTAGACAATTGAAGATTCACGAACAAAATTATACGACGCATGATTTGGAATTAGGCGCGGTTGTTTTTGCATTAAAGACTTGGAGGCACTACTTATATGGGGTCAAAAGTATTATATATACTGACCACAAAAGTCTTCAACACATATTTAATCAGAAACAACTGAATATGAGGCAGCGTAGGTGGATTGAATTATTGAATGATTACGACTTTGAGATTCGTTACCACCCGGGGAAGGCAAATGTGGTAGCCGATGCCTTGAGCAGGAAGGACAGAGAACCCATTCGAGTAAAATCTATGAATATAATGATTCATAATAACCTTACTACTCAAATAAAGGAGGCGCAACAAGGAGTTTTAAAAGAGGGAAATTTAAAGGATGAAATACCCAAAGGATCGGAGAAGCATCTTAATATTCGGGAAGACGGAACCCGGTATAGGGCTGAAAGGATTTGGGTACCAAAATTTGGAGATATGAGAGAAATGGTACTTAGAGAAGCTCATAAAACCAGATACTCAATACATCCTGGAACGGGGAAGATATACAAGGATCTCAAGAAACATTTTTGGTGGCCGGGTATGAAAGCCGATGTTGCTAAATATGTAGGAGAATGTTTGACGTGTTCTAAGGTAAAAGCTGAGCATCAGAAACCATCAGGTCTACTTCAACAACCTGAAATCCCGGAATGGAAATGGGAAAACATTACCATGGATTTCATCACTAAATTACCAAGGACTGCAAGTGGTTTTGATACTATTTGGGTAATAGTTGATCGTCTCACCAAATCAGCACACTTCCTGCCAATAAGAGAAGATGACAAGATGGAGAAGTTAGCACGACTGTATTTGAAGGAAGTCGTCTCCAGACATGGAATACCAATCTCTATTATCTCTGATAGGGATGGCAGATTTATTTCAAGATTCTGGCAGACATTACAGCAAGCATTAGGAACTCGTCTAGACATGAGTACTGCCTATCATCCACAAACTGATGGGCAGAGCGAAAGCACGATACAAACGCTTAAATACATGCTACGAGCATGTGTTATTGATTTTGGAAACAGTTAGGATCGACATCTACCGTTAGCAGAATTTTCCTACAACAACAGCTACCATTCAAGCATTGAGATGGCGCCGTTTGAAGCACTTTATGGTAGAAAGTGCAGGTCTCCGATTTGTTGGAGTGAAGTGGGGGATAGACAGATTACGGGTCCGGAGATTATACAAGAAACTACCGAGAAGATCATCCAAATTCAACAACGGTTGAAAACTGAAATGTCCCGTTCTTATTGATTAAAAACGTTCCATATTAATTGATTTCGTTGCGAGGTTTTGACCTCTATATGAGACGTTTTTCAAAGACTGCATTCATTTTTAAAACAAACCATAACCTTTATTTCATAAATAAAGGTTTAAAAAGCTTTACGTAGATTATCAAATAATGATAATCTAAAATATCCTGTTTACACACGACCATTACATAATGGTTTACAATACAAATATGTTACATCGAAATCAGTTTCTTGAATGCAGTTTTTACACAATATCATACAAATATGGACTCCAAATCTTGTCCTTATTTTAGTATGCAACAGCGGAAGCTCTTAATATTCACCTGAGAATAAACATGCTTTAAACGTCAACAAAAATGTTGGTGAGTTATAGGTTTAACCTATATATATCAAATCGTAACAATAGACCACAAGATTTCATATTTCAATACACATCCCATACATAGAGATAAAAATCATTCATATGGTGAACACCTGGTAACCGACATTAACAAGATGCATATATAAGAATATCCCCATCATTCCGGGACACCCTTCGGATATGATATAAATTTCGAAGTACTAAAGCATCCGATACTTTGGATGGGGTTTGTTAGGCCCAATAGATCTATCTTTAGGATTCGCGTCAATTAGGGTGTCTGTTCCCTAATTCTTAGATTACCAGACTTAATAAAAAGGGGCATATTCGATTTCGATAATTCAACCATAGAATGTAGTTTCACATACTTGTGTCTATTTTGTAAATCATTTATAAAACCTGCATGTATTCTCATCCCAAAAATATTAGATTTTAAAAGTGGGACTATAACTCACTTTCACAGATTTTTACTTCGTCGGGAAGTAAGACTTGGCCACTGGTTGATTCACGAACCTATAACAATATATACATATATATCAAAGTATGTTCAAAATATATTTACAACACTTTTAATATATTTTGATGTTTTAAGTTTATTAAGTCAGCTGTCCTCGTTAGTAACCTACAACTAGTTGTCCACAGTTAGATGTACAGAAATAAATCGATAAATATTATCTTGAATCAATCCACGACCCAGTGTATACGTATCTCAGTATTGATCACAACTCAAACTATATATATTTTGGAATCAACCTCAACCCTGTATAGCTAACTCCAACATTCACATATAGAGTGTTTATGGTTGTTCCGAAATATATATAGATGTGTCGACATGATAGGTCGAAACATTGTATACGTGTCTATGGTATCTCAAGATTACATAATATACAATACAAGTTGATTAAGTTATGGTTGGAATAGATTTGTTACCAATTTTCACGTAGCTAAAATGAGAAAAATTATCCAATCTTGTTTTACCCATAACTTCTTCATTTTAAATCCGTTTTGAGTGAATCAAATTGCTATGGTTTCATATTGAACTCTATTTTATGAATCTAAACAGAAAAAGTATAGGTTTATAGTCAGAAAAATAAGTTACAAGTCGTTTTTGTAAAGGTAGTCATTTCAGTCGAAAGAACGACGTCTAGATGACCATTTTAGAAAACATACTTCCACTTTGAGTTTAACCATAATTTTTGGATATAGTTTCATGTTCATAATAAAAATAATTTTCTCAGAATAACAACTTTTAAATCAAAGTTTATCATAGTTTTTAATTAACTAACCCAAAACAGCCCGCGGTGTTACTACGACGGCGTAAATCCGGTTTTACGGTGTTTTTCGTGTTTCCAGGTTTTAAATCATTAAGTTAGCATATCATATAGATATAGAACATGTGTTTAGTTGATTTTAAAAGTCAAGTTAGAAGGATTAACTTTTGTTTGCGAACAAGTTTAGAATTAACTAAACTATGTTCTAGTGATTACAAGTTTAAACCTTCGAATAAGATAGCTTTATATGTATGAATCGAATGATGTTATGAACATCATTACTACCTTAAGTTCCTTGGATAAACCTACTGGAAAAGGGAAAAATGGATCTAGCTTCAATGGATCCTTGGATGGCTCGAAGTTCTTGAAGCAAAATCATGACACGAAAACAAGTTCAAGTAAGATCATCACTTGAAATAAGATTGTTATAGTTATAGAAATTGAACCAAAGTTTGAATATGATTATTACCTTATATTAGAATGATAACCTACTGTAAGAAACAAAGATTTCTTGAGGTTGGATGATCACCTTACAAGATTGGAAGTGAGCTAGCAAACTTGAAAGTATTCTTGATTTTATGAAACTAGAACTTTTGGAATTTATGAAGAACACTTAGAACTTGAAGATAGAACTTGAGAGAGATCAATTAGATGAAGAAAATTGAAGAATGAAAGTGTTTGTAGGTGTTTTTGGTCGTTGGTGTATGGATTAGATATAGAGGATATGTAATTTTGTTTTCATGTAAATAAGTCATGAATGATTACTCATATTTTTGTAATTTTATGAGATATTTCATGCTAGTTGCCAAATGATGGTTCCCACATGTGTTAGGTGACTCACATGGGCTGCTAACAGCTGATCATTGGAGTGTATATACCAATAGTACATACATCTAAAAGCTGTGTATTGTACGAGTACGAATACGGGTGCATACGAGTAGAATTGTTGATGAAACTGAACGAGGATGTAATTGTAAGCATTTTTGTTAAGTAGAAGTATTTTGATAAGTGTCTTGAAGTCTTTCAAAAGTGTATGAATACATATTAAAACACTACATGTATATACATTTTAACTGAGTCGTTAAGTCATCGTTAGTCGTTACATGTAAATGTTGTTTTGAAACCTTTAGGTTAACGATCTTGTTAAATGTTGTTAACCCAATGTTTATAATATCAAAAGAGATTTTAAATTATTATATTATCATGACATTATGATGTACAAATATCTCTTAATATGATATATATACATTAAATGTCGTTACAACGATAATCGTTACATATATGTCTCGTTTCAAAATCATTAAGTTAGTAGTCTTGTTTTTACATATGTAGTTCATTGTTAATATACTTAATGATATGTTTACTTATCATAATATCATGTTAACTATATATATAACCATATATATGTCATCATATAGTTTTTACAAGTTTTAACGTTCGTGAATCACCGGTCAACTTGGGTGGTCAATTGTCTACATGAAACCTATTTCAATTAATTAAGTCTTAACAAGTTTGATTACTTAACATGTTGGAAACATTTAATCATGTAAATATCAATCTCAATTAATATATATAAACATGGAAAAGTTCGGGTCACTACAGTACCTACCCGTTAAATAAATTTCGTCCCGAAATTTTAAGCTGTTGAAGGTGTTGACGAATCTTCTGGAAATAGATGCGGGTATTTCTTCTTCATCTGATCTTCACGCTCCCAGGTGAACTCAGGTCCTCTACGAGCATTCCATCGAACCTTAACAATTGGTATCTTGTTTTGCTTAAGTCTTTTAACCTCACGATCCATTATTTCGACGGGTTCTTCGATGAATTGAAGTTTTTCGTTGATTTGGATTTCATCTAACGGAATAGTGAGATCTTCTTTAGCAAAACATTTCTTTAAATTCGAGACGTGGAAAGTGTTATGTACAGCCGCGAGTTGTTGAGGTAACTCTAGTCGGTAAGCTACTGGTCCGACACGATCAATAATCTTGAATGGTCCAATATACCTTGGATTTAATTTCCCTCGTTTACCAAATCGAACAACGCCTTTCCAAGGTGCAACTTTAAGCATGACCATCTCTCCAATTTCAAATTCTATATCTTTTCTTTTAATGTCAGCGTAGCTCTTTTGTCGACTTTGGGCGGTTTTCAACCGTTGTTGAATTTGGATGATCTTCTCGGTAGTTTCTTGTATAATCTCCGGACCCGTAATCTGTCTATCCCCCACTTCACTCCAACAAATCGGAGACCTGCACTTTCTACCATAAAGTGCTTCAAACGGCGCCATCTCAATGCTTGAATGGTAGCTGTTGTTGTAGGAAAATTCTGCTAACGGTAGATGTCGATCCCAACTGTTTCCGAAATCAATAACACATGCTCGTAGCATGTCTTCAAGCGTTTGTATCGTCCTTTCGCTCTGCCCATCAGTTTGTGGATGATAGGCAGTACTCATGTCTAGACGAGTTCCTAATGCTTGCTGTAATGTCTGCCAGAATCTTGAAATAAATCTGCCATCCCTATCAGAGATAATAGAGATTGGTATTCCATGTCTGGAGATGACTTCCTTCAATACAGTCGTGATAACTTCTCCATCTTGTCATCTTCTCTTATTGGCAAGAAGTGTGCTGATTTGGTGAGACGGTCAACTATTACCCAAATAGTATCAAAACCACTTGCAGTCCTTGGCAATTTAGTGATGAAATCCATGGTAATGTTTTCCCATTTCCATTTCGAGATTTCGGGTTGTTGAAGTAGACCTGATGGTTTCTGATGCTCGGCTTTGACCTTAGAACACGTCAAACATTCTCTTACGTATTTAGCAACATCGGCTTTCATACCCGGCCACCAAAAATGTTTCTTGAGATCCTTGTACATCTTCCCCGTTCCAGGATGTATTGAGTATCTGTTTTATGAGCTTCTCTAAGTACCATTTCTCTCATATCTCCAAATTTTGGTACCCAAATCCTTTCAGCCCTATACCGGGTTCCGTCTTCCCGAATATTAAGATGCTTCTCCGATCCTTTGGGTATTTCATCCTTTAAATTTCCCTCTTTTAAAACTCCTTGTTGCGCCTCCTTTATTTGAGTAGTAATGTTATTATGAATCATTATATTCATAGATTTTACTCGAATGGGTTCTCTGTCCTTCCTGCTCAAGGCATCGGCTACCACATTTGCCTTCCCCGGGTGGTAACGAATCTCAAAGTCGTAATCATTCAATAATTCAATCCACCTACGCTGCCTCATATTCAGTTGTTTCTGATTAAATATGTGTTGAAGACTTTTGTGGTCGGTATATATAATACTTTTGACCCCATATAAGTAGTGCCTCCAAGTCTTTAATGCAAAAACAACCGCGCCTAATTCCAAATCATGCGTCGTATAATTTTGTTCGTGAATCTTCAATTGTCTAGACGCATAAGAAATCACCTTCGTTCGTTGCATTAATACACAACCGAGACCTTGCTTTGATGCATCACAATAAATCACAAAATCATCATTCCCTTCAGGCAATGACAATATAGGTGCCGTAGTTAGCTTTTTCTTCAATAACTGAAACGCTTTCTCTTGTTCATCATTCCATTCAAATTTCTTCCCTTTATGCGTTAATGCAGTCAAGGGTTTTGCTATTCTGGAAAAGTCTTGGATGAACCTTCTGTAGTAACCAGCTAGTCCTAAAAACTGGCGTATGTGTTTCGGAGTTTTCGGGGTTTCCCACTTTTCAACAGTTTCTATCTTTGCCGGATCCACCTTAATACCTTCTTTGTTCACTATGTGACCGAGGAATTGAACTTCTTCCAACCAAAATGCACACTTTGAAAACTTAGCGTACAATTCTTCCTTCCTCAATACTTCTAACACCTTTCTCAAATGTTCACCGTGTTCTTGGTCATTCTTTGAGTAAATAAGTATGTCATCAATGAAAACAATGACAAACTTGTCAAGGTATAGTCCACACACTCGGTTCATAAGGTCCATGAACACAGCTGGTGCATTAGTTAAACCAAACGGCATGACCATAAACTCGTAATGACCGTAACGTGTTCTGAAAGCAGTCTTTGGAATATCATCTTCTTTCACCCGCATTTGATGATACCCGGAACGTAAGTCAATCTTTGAATAAACAGACGAGCCTTGTAGTTGATCAAATAAGTCGTCGATTCTCGGTAGTGGGTAGCGGTTCTTGATGGTAAGTTTGTTCAACTCTCGGTAGTCGATACACAACCTGAATGTACCATCTTTCTTCTTGACAAACAAAACAGGAGCTCCCCATGGTGATGTGCTTGGTCGAATGAAACCACGCTCTAAAAGTTCTTGTAGTTGGCTTTGTAGTTCTTTCATCTCGCTGGGTGCGAGTCTGTAAGGAGCACGAGCTATTGGTGCAGCTCCTGGTACAAGATCTATTTGAAATTCAACGGATCGATGTGGGGGTAATCCCGGTAATTCTTTCGGAAATACATCAGGAAATTCTTTTGCGACGGGAACATCATTGATGCTCTTTTCTTCAGTTTGTACTTTCTCGACGTGTGCTAGAACAGCATAGCAACCTTTTCTTATTAGTTTTTGTGCCTTCAAATTACTAATAAGATGTAGCTTCGTGTTGCCCTTTTCTCCGTACACCATTAAGGGTTTTCCTTTTTCTCGTATAATGCGAATTGCATTTTTGTAACAAACGATCTCCGCTTTCACTTCTTTCAACCAGTCCATACCGATTATCACATCAAAACTCCCTAACTCTACTGGTATCAAATCAATCTTAAATGTTTCGCTAACCAGTTTAATTTCTCGATTCCGACATATATTATCTGCTGAAATTAATTTACCATTTGCTAATTCGAGTAAAAATTTACTATCCAAAGGCGTCAATGGACAACTTAATTTAGCACAAAAATCTCTACTCATATAGCTTCTATCCGCACCCGAATCAAATAAAACGTAAGCAGATTTATTGTCAATAAGAAACGTACCCGTAACAAGCTCCGGGTCTTCCTGTGCCTCTGCCGCATTAATATTGAAAACTCTTCCACGACCTTGTCCATTCGTGTTCTCCTGGTTCGGGCAATTTCTAATAACGTGGCCTGGTTTTCCACATTTATAACAAACTACATTGGCATAACTTGCTCCGACACTACTTGCTCCGCCATTACTCGTTCCGACACCATTTGTTCCTTTCGTTCTATTAACCCCTGGTCCGTAGACCTCACACTTCGCCGCGCTATGACCATTTCTTTTACACTTGTTGCAAAATTTGGTGCAGAACCCCGATGTAAGACCCAAATATTTATATTACATACTTATGTACTTATAACATTCGAGTTCTGGTTGCATTGGCTATTTGTATTAGTTAAAAAGCAAAAGAAGCTGGAACAGGCATGTTGCGCGCCGCGCGGTCCTGGTGCGCGCCGCGCAGAATCGAGCTGGCAGACCCCTTTTTCTTTTAAGTGTTTTAAAAAGGGTAAAATGGGTATTTCACTTGGTGGCCGGGTTTTGAGCCACAAAACTGATCCATGGGCAATCTTATCTTCATTTTCACCTCTTTCACTCACACACTTACATCTAGAGAGAGAGAAGGGAGTTTAGAGAGAGAGAGCTTGATTGGGGAAGAAGGAGTGGATTTCTCGCAAAAGCTCGGGTTTTAAAGTTGTTCCTTTCGTTCTCGGCTACACGGTGATAGTATTGGTAAGCTCAAACTCCGAATTTCAATTATTTAATTTGATATTCAAGTTAGGGTTTTGAGTTAATTAGTTGTAAAACCCTTTTATGTGATGAAATGGGTTTAGTGAAGCTAGTAATCGGGTTTGTTGTTAATGGTTGGTGGATTTTGAGTTGGCGAACTAATTGGCCATGTTTAGAACTTTAATTTGAGTTTAATCACTTAAGTAGGTGATTATGGAAGTGTTGAAACCCATTTAGGGTAATTTGGTTGACTAGTTGTGACTTTGGGTCAAAATTAGGGTTTAAGTGTCAAAATGGGTATGACACGTGTGTAACACTCGAGTTCGAGTTTAATTGGCGTATTAGGACCATTCTCACTTGTGTTAGTGATTATTGGTTAGTTTTGGGCACGGTTTGTGCTTGGAAGTGCATTTGGGTCAAATTTGCACTAAGTGTCGAATTGGGTTGATTTGTAAATCCACTCTAAGCGTATTGTTGTAATTGTGATAATGGAATAGGTACTTTCCATTGGCGAGTTGCGGATTACTTGGAAGCATTCTTCAAGACTTCAAGGTGAGTGATAATATCCTATATGCATATGTATGTGTAGGATGGGTGCGGGTCGGGTGAAGTGATTCTCGGTTATAGAGCTCACTTCACATATAGGTGGATTTGAAGGACTTGTGTATGAGTCCAATTGGCACGTTTGTGCGTCTTGGTTGACCATCTTTGGCGAAGTACACGTTTGTGTGCACGTTATCACACTTGGTTGTGATTTGGTTGTTATAACCCTAATGGCGAAGGGTTGATATGGTTGTGTGGTGGATTTTATAATCCCGTGACCGTGGGCTTTAGTAATGAGAAATGAATCTCGGGTAGTGCGGATTCATGGTGACTCGGGTTGTTCGGTCACCTTATTGGAGGTAATGAATCTCGGGTAGTGCGGATTCATGATGACTCGGGTTGTTCGGTCATCTTATGGTTGAGAAGTGAATTTCGGGTTGTGCGAATTCACAAGGCTCGGGTTGTTCGGCCAATGTTCGTGTGTTTGAGGTTAAGGGGTTAACCTTGTTCGTTTATATTGTTATATATATATTAATGTGTTGTTGTGTTGTAGCTAACCCTCCGGGTGTAGCTATTTGGCGATGTTTACTTTGTCGTTGATGGACTATCTTTTGTGTTGTATCTTTAGCTCGTTGCTTAGATCGTACGGTATGCTTAGTGTAGACGCTTTATACTTGGATGCTTCGGTATGCGGTATTTGTTTTGTGTGGCGTATTCATTTTATACATATATATGTATGTAGTATATTATCATTCACTAAGCATTAGCTTACCCTCTCGTTGTTGACTCTTTTTATAGATCGCATGTGGATTGGTGGCTCGGGTAAGCGCGAGGACTAGAAGACGTGCATAGTTGCTTTAGTGACTTACTTTTGGATCATTTAGGATTGGGTAGCGTATTCCCAATCGCCATGCTCGGCTTTGTTGTATTAAAAGTCTTTTGGTCAAATATTGTATTTCGGTACTTAAGGTGGTAAAATGGGTCGTTGTGGGACCCGCTTCGTAAACTCAATTTTATTAATTAAACGTGCTAGTTTTATATATATGAATTTATGGTTAAAAGCGTTTTGGCTAAAAATGTCGGGAACTAGTCAAACATTTTCGTTAAATTGACTTCCGGGGACAGCGGGCTGTCCAGGTGGTTTGGCGCGCCGCGCACCCACCTGGCGCGCCGCGCAAATGAACTGCACCAGAATTTTTTTTATGTTGTGAAATTTAACGGGAATTGTCGTGGTTTGGTTTGGGTTGTTACAAGTGGTATCAGAGCATGGTCTAAGGGATTTAGGTGACTTGAGATAGGTGCCTAGACTTAGACTTTTGTGTGCGCGTAATTTGTTGCGGGACTTGTAGGATTACGGGTCAGGAACGGGTTTAGTTAGTGCCTTGTTTATAGGTCGACTAACGTTTATATTAGTAATGCGGATATTATTAATATATTATTTGTGTTGTGGTGTAATTCTCGCGTGTGCTTCTATCGCATAGAATTTTGTTTGTGTTTGTTTATAGCATCGAGCGAGGCGGTCGTTGTACTAACGAGTCGATGCGGCGTGCGTGCGTAATAAGAACTTGCAGACCTTATTACGGGTGCAAATCGTGTCTAACAAGTGATGTACGACGAGTGTTTAGCAAGATGGGAGGGTGTTGTGCGTGTCGTTTTATACGTGCGTGGACTAATCGTTTTGCATTCTTTAGAATGACGACGAGAAACGAGACCGAGATGAACGACACGGAATTTAACGCTAGAGTTGCGGCCGCCGTTGCGGAGCAAATGAGAGCGTTTCGAGAAGAAATGGATGGGAAGTATTCCGAATTCCAAAATAGGGGTGAAATGGAGCGTTGTCTTAAGAGCTTCATGAGGACTAGACCCCCGATGTATGATGGGAAACCGGATCCTTTGGTGAGTACGACTTGGGTTTCGGATGTCGAAGGGTGTTTTCGTACTATGGAATGCCCTCCCGAGAAAAAGACGAGACTCGCTACTAGTTTGTTGCGGGGTAGGGCGAATGATTGGTTGGATGGCAAGATTGATCTTGTCGGTGGTGAAACGTTTATGACGTTATCGTGGGACGAATTTAAGGAGGAATTCTTCGAGGAGTTCCGAACTTCAGCCGATTTATCGGAATTGCGTTGTGAGTTGCGAAATTTGCAACAGGGTTCTATGGACTTGAATACTTTAAAGACGACTTTTATGTCGAAGGCTCGTTTTTGCCCGGAATATTTGGGGAACGATCGTTTGTTGATGGAGGATTTCTATCGAACTTTGAGCGATGACTTGAAAAGCAAAATTAGCCGGGGCTACGCGAAATCGTTTGCAGAATTATTCGCCGTGGCTAGAGGTTTCGAGTCGTATTCCCGATCAAAAAGGGGCGAACCTTCAATTGAGAGAAGGGTTGTTTCTTATGGTGCTCCGAGTAAGAGGACTAAGGGTCCGAGTGCGAGTACGAGTAAAGTGGTAAAGGGCGCGGTGGAATCTCGTGCGCCTAGATGTTTCAATTGTGGCGTTAGGGGTCACAAGTTGTGGGAATGCACGATGCCGAGAAGTGAAGGCGGAATGTGCTCCTATTGTCATAAAGAGGGACATCGCAAGCCGGATTGTCCCGAGTTGGCGGCGGCGAATGCCGCAAGGAGACGTTGAGGTACGTTTCGTTTTGATAAATATGTCTTTGAATATTTATTTATGTGGCGTTTATGTTCGGACTTGTTAATTGCATAGTAATTTGCATGTTTGGTTGTTGGACGAAGGGCGTAAGACTTGATGTAACCAAGCATTCCTTAGTATTTGGGGAATGTTACTACCAAGCCACGGAAATGGTTTTGGTGTTCGATTGTTTAGCGCGTGTTCGCTTTTGGTGTTGAAGTGATGAACCATGAGGTTCGTCGGGTGATTGGAACCTTTGAGGCCGAGTGTTTAAAATCTCGATGTGTGTTGGTAATGGAGTCTTTATGACGCGACATTAGGTGCCTCTTTTATACCTACTAGCGTGGTGTCGACTCCGATTGTGTTGTGGTTACATTGTACTTAGGGTACCGGGAGAAACCCGTAGGTACATGAGTGACTAGGTGAAACTTGACAAACTAAAGCAATTGGATAATTGCGAGGGTATGGTTTGTGTAATCGTGGTACACTTTTCGTTCGAAGTGTTTAAGGATTGATTGAAATCCTTCGTGTGCTCAAGGTTAGAGCAAGGTGTGGTGATGGGTCGTGTGTACCCAATTGTTGGTAAAGTCTACCTTTGGTAGCATCGTACGGGTGTACGAGTTGTGATATAGGAACGTGTTTCCAAGTGGGGGAGTCGCACTCCTGCGCGAGGAAAGTGTTAGTGTGATATTTCGGATGATGATTTTGGTAGATCTGGAATTTTTACCGAGACCTAGTTTTGGGTCGATTCGTGGTAGAGTGCGATTTCGGATAAATTGTACTTATGGTTTGGATTGGAATCCCACCGAGGCGGTAATGTGGTAAATCTCGTTGAGAGATAATGGACGTGTTTGGTGAGCAAGGTGAAATCCTTCGGTTAAGGAAGGTGTGTGTCGGGTTCTCTTTTGGAGAATTCTTGTTCGGTACCTATGTTTGATATAGGTGGTTCTTGCTCGATTATGGTATGTAGTTGATGAAGCATGACCTTCGGGGTCCGCTGACTTCATCGTGGTATTGATGATTAATGAAGCATGACTTTCGGGGTCCGCTGACTTCATTATAGTATGGTTGCGTGATGGAGCATGATCTTTAGGGTCCGCTGACTTCATCATGGGAGTACGTGATTGATGGAGCATGATCTTTAGGGTCCGCTGACTTCGTCATGAGCGTGGTGTTGAGATCGGTGAAGCATGATCTTCGGGTCCGCTGACTTCATCCGGTATTGAGATCGGTGAAGCATGATCTTCGGGTCCGCTGACTTCATCCGATATTGAGATTGGTGGAGCATGACCTTCGGGGTCCGCTGACTTCATCAAGAGGGTTGTGTTGTGGGACGTGAATATCGGGTTGTTCGTATTCACAATATTTCGGGTAGTACGATTGTCCCTGTTGGTTGGGCTCATAGTTTGAGGTAGTGAATGTCGGGTAGTTCGGATTCACTAAGGTTCGGGTTGTACGGCCATCCTCGGTTATACTATGTGGCGGTAGTAGTGAATATCGGTTTGCGCGTATTCACGATGACTCGGGTTTTGCGGTCATGTCGTTGTGAGATATATGGATTGGGTTGGTGGATTTCGGGTTGTGCGAATTCACTATGGTTCGGGTTGTTTCGACCATCCTCCATATGTGTTTTGGCTCGGGTTGTTTCGGCCATGTTGAGTTGTAATCTATTGGTTGTTTGATACACCAATGGTGGGGTCATGAGGACCATGTTGTGGGAACTATCGGTCGTTTTATGCGTCGATGGTGGGGTCGTGAGGACCACGTGGTATGATTAGTGATGCGATAGCCGTGTTTCGCTCACATGTTTGTTACGGGTGTGACGATGGACGATTTCGTACACCTTGGGATTTGTGTTCCCATAGCCGCTTTGGGCGCTATCGGTTTCTAACCGTGGATTGTGTTGTTACGGTAGTTGCGTATGGGTCGTATTGCGCACTACAATGGATGATTCGTGATTGGTGGTATCCGTAAGGATTCTTTTGGTTCGGTCTTCATTGTTTCGGGTCGTTGACCTTAGGTTGAGACTTGGTTGCTTTTAGAGTTGTACTCGGTATTAGTATGCTAAGGGATTGACATCCCGGTACGAGATTAGTTGAGTTTTCCTCGATGTTGGGGAATGAGCATGGTTTAGTGCTCGGGTTGTGAACTTGAGAAATCGCGGGTGACGATTAAGTTGTGGAAGGCGATTCGTTGGAAAGAATTGCTTAGGAAAGTCGGTTTGGGACTTACGTCGAGGACCGTGAGGTGAGGTCCGTTGGGTTAAGTGACGAGGATCACGAGGACGTGATCGAGTCTAAGTGGGGGAGAGTTGTAAGACCCAAATATTTATATTACATACTTATGTACTTATAACATTCGAGTTCTGGTTGCATTGGCTATTTGTATTAGTTAAAAAGCAAAAGAAGCTGGAACAGGCATGTTGCGCGCCGCGCGGTCCTGGTGCGCGCCGCGCAGAATCGAGCTGGCAGACCCCTTTTTCTTTTAAGTGTTTTAAAAAGGGTAAAATGGGTATTTCACTTGGTGGCCGGGTTTTGAGCCACAAAACTGATCCATGAGCAATCTTATCTTCATTTTCACCTCTTTCACTCACACACTTACATCTAGAGAGAGAGAAGGGAGTTTAGAGAGAGAGAGCTTGATTGGGGAAGAAGGAGTGGATTTCTCGCAAAAGCTCGGGTTTTAAAGTTGTTCCTTTCGTTCTCGGCTACACGGTGATAGTATTGGTAAGCTCAAACTCCGAATTTCAATTATTTAATTTGATATTCAAGTTAGGGTTTTGAGTTAATTAGTTGTAAAACCCTTTTATGTGATGAAATGGGTTTAGTGAAGCTAGTAATCGGGTTTGTTGTTAATGGTTGGTGGATTTTGAGTTGGCGAACTAATTGGCCATGTTTAGAACTTTAATTTGAGTTTAATCACTTAAGTAGGTGATTATGGAAGTGTTGAAACCCATTTAGGGTAATTTGGTTGACTAGTTGTGACTTTGGGTCAAAATTAGGGTTTAAGTGTCAAAATGGGTATGACACGTGTGTAACACTCGAGTTCGAGTTTAATTGGCGTATTAGGACCATTCTCACTTGTGTTAGTGATTATTGGTTAGTTTTGGGCACGGTTTGTGCTTGGAAGTGCATTTGGGTCAAATTTGCACTAAGTGTCGAATTGGGTTGATTTGTAAATCCACTCTAAGCGTATTGTTGTAATTGTGATAATGGAATAGGTACTTTCCATTGGCGAGTTGCGGATTACTTGGAAGCATTCTTCAAGACTTCAAGGTGAGTGATAATATCCTATATGCATATGTATGTGTAGGATGGGTGCGGGTCGGGTGAAGTGATTCTCGGTTATAGAGCTCACTTCACATATAGGTGGATTTGAAGGACTTGTGTATGAGTCCAATTGGCACGTTTGTGCGTCTTGGTTGACCATCTTTGGCGAAGTACACGTTTGTGTGCACGTTATCACACTTGGTTGTGATTTGGTTGTTATAACCCTAATGGCGAAGGGTTGATATGGTTGTGTGGTGGATTTTATAATCCCGTGACCGTGGGCTTTAGTAATGAGAAATGAATCTCGGGTAGTGCGGATTCATGGTGACTCGGGTTGTTCGGTCACCTTATTGGAGGTAATGAATCTCGGGTAGTGCGGATTCATGATGACTCGGGTTGTTCGGTCATCTTATGGTTGAGAAGTGAATTTCGGGTTGTGCGAATTCACAAGGCTCGGGTTGTTCGGCCAATGTTCGTGTGTTTGAGGTTAAGGGGTTAACCTTGTTCGTTTATATTGTTATATATATATTAATGTGTTGTTGTGTTGTAGCTAACCCTCCGGGTGTAGCTATTTGGCGATGTTTACTTTGTCGTTGATGGACTATCTTTTGTGTTGTATCTTTAGCTCGTTGCTTAGATCGTACGGTATGCTTAGTGTAGACGCTTTATACTTGGATGCTTCGGTATGCGGTATTTGTTTTGTGTGGCGTATTCATTTTATACATATATATGTATGTAGTATATTATCATTCACTAAGCATTAGCTTACCCTCTCGTTGTTGACTCTTTTTATAGATCGCATGTGGATTGGTGGCTCGGGTAAGCGCGAGGACTAGAAGACGTGCATAGTTGCTTTAGTGACTTACTTTTGGATCATTTAGGATTGGGTAGCGTATTCCCAATCGCCATGCTCGGCTTTGTTGTATTAAAAGTCTTTTGGTCAAATATTGTATTTCGGTACTTAAGGTGGTAAAATGGGTCGTTGTGGGACCCGCTTCGTAAACTCAATTTTATTAATTAAACGTGCTAGTTTTATATATATGAATTTATGGTTAAAAGCGTTTTGGCTAAAAATGTCGGGAACTAGTCAAACATTTTCGTTAAATTGACTTCCGGGGACAGCGGGCTGTCCAGGTGGTTTGGCGCGCCGCGCACCCACCTGGCGCGCCGCGCAAATGAACTGCACCAGAATTTTTTTTATGTTGTGAAATTTAACGGGAATTGTCGTGGTTTGGTTTGGGTTGTTACACCCGAGTGATTCTTTTCACACCTTTGGCATAGCTGCTTCTGATTGTGGTTGTTGTTGCGGTTATTATTGTTGTTGGGATGATTGTTGTAGTTGCTGTTGTTGCTGTTGTTGTTGTTGTTGGGCCGTTTGTTGTAGTTGCGATTGATGTTGCGATTGTTGGGATAATTGTTGCGATTATTGTTGTAATTGTTGTTGTTGTTGTATTGTTGATTCTTATCACCGTTTTCCTCCCACTTTCTTTTAACTTGCTTCACATTGGCCTCTTCAGCAGTCTGTTCTTTAATTCTTTCTTCAATTTGGTTCACGAGTTTGTGAGCCATTCTACATGCCTGTTGTATGGAGGCGGGCTCGTGTAAACTTATATCTTCTTGGATTCTTTCCGGTAATCCTTTCACAAACGCGTCGATCTTCTCTTCCTCATCTTCGAATGCTCCCGGACACAATAGGCACAATTCTGTGAATCGTCTTTCGTACGTGGTAATATCAAATCCTTGGGTTCGTAACCCTCTAAGTTATGTCTTGAGCTTATTGACCTCGGTTCTGGGACGGTACTTCTCATTCATCAAGTGCTTGAATGCTGACCACGGTAGTGCGTACGCATCGTCTTGTCCCACTTGCTCTAGATAGGTATTCCACCATGTTAACACAGAACCTATGAAGGTATGCGTAGCGTACTTCACTTTGTCCTCTTCAGTACACTTACTTATGGCAAACACCGATTCGACCTTCTCGGTCCACCGTTTCAATCCGATCGGTCCTTCGGTTCCATCAAATTCCAAAGGTTTGCAGGCAGTGAATTCTTTGTAGGTGCATCCTACACGATTTCCTGTACTGCTAGATCCAAGGTTATTGTTGGTATGTAGCGCAGCCTGTACTGCGGCTATGTTTGAAGCAAGAAAGGCACGAAATTCCTCTTGGCTCATATTCAAGGTGTGTCGAGTAGTCGGTGCCATTTCCTTCAAAATAGTCAAATGAACAAGTTAATCATACAGAATATTAAGAGTAGTCAATAGTATTTTGTAGCATAATATGAACTCATTTATAAAAGCTTTTTCTTCATATTAGCGTTTTATAAGTTTAAATTCGGGTAGTACCTACCCGTTAAGTTCATACTTAGTAGCTAATATACAATTCAACTACTACAATTCTATATGAAAAACTGATTATAATAATATTTCGCGTTCAAACTTTTACACAATATTTTACAAACTTACAATACCGCTTATTTTACATATAGCATGAAATATAGCACACAATAAATTTGATACAAGATGGTTGTGAAGATAATTCTAGCTAGTACACAAGTCGTTCAGCAAAGGCAATAAAGACACGTAATTCATACGTCCAGAAACAAGTCATGCATTATGGTTTTACTAGGATTACTTCCCATCCTTGGTCTTGTGGAACATAACCGTTATGGCTGTTGATAAGACAGCGTGTTGTAACGTCGTCAAAGGGACGAGGGTTACGTAATGTCCAACAGTCCCGTAACAATCTAAAAACCTCATTTCTTACCCCAATTACCGACTCCGTCACTTTTGGAAACGTTTTGTTTAATAGTTGTAGCCCGATGTTCTTGTTCTCACTTTGGTGAGAAGCGAACATTACTAATCCGTAAGCATAACATGCTTCTTTATGTTGCATGTTAGCCGCTTTTTCTAAATCACGAAGTCCAATATTCGGATATATTGAGTCAAAATAATTTCTTAACCCGTTGCGTAAAATAGCATTTGGGTTCCCCGCAATATATGCGTCAAAGTAAACACATCGTAACTTATGGGTTTCCCAATGTGATATCCCCCATCTTTCAAACGAAAGTCTCTTATAAACCAAGACATTCTTGGAACGTTCTTCGAATGTCTTACAAACTGATCTCGCCTTAAATAGTTGTGCCGAGGAATTCTTGCCGACTCTAGACAAGATTTCATCAATCATGTCTCCGGGTAGGTCTCTTAAAATATTGGGTTGTCTATCCATTTTGTGTTTTTAAACTGTAAAATAGACAAGAGTTAGATTCATAAAAAAAATACTTATTAATACAAGCAATTTTTACATATATCATAAAGCATAAGAACACTATATTACATATATTACACCACACGAATACAACTATCTTATTCCGACTCGCTCGTTTCTTCTTCTTCGGTTTTGGTTCGTTTTGCCAAGTTTCTAGGGATATATGATTTTCCCCTAATACAAGCCGTCGTTGTCCACATTGGTTTAGAAAAACCTGGTGGTTTAGAGGTTCCCGGGTCATTGTTACAACTTAAGGACTTCGGGGGTTGACGATACATATAAAGTTCATCGGGGTTAGAATTAGATTTCTCTATTTTTATGCCCTTTCCCTTATTATTTTCTTTTGCCTTTTTAAATTCAGTTGGGGTAATTTCTATAACATCATTGGAATTCTCGTCGGAATCCGATTCATCGGAGAATTGGTAATCCTCCCAATATTTTGCTTCCTTGGCTGAAACACCATTGACCATAATTAACCTTGGTCGGTTGGTTGAGGATTCTCTTTTACTTAATCGTTTTATTATTTCCCCCACCGGTTCCGATTCTTCTTCCGGTTCCGATTCTTCTTCCGGTTCCGATTCTTCTTCCGGTTCCGACTCTTCTTCCGGTTCCTCTTCGGGAACTTGTGAATCAGTCCACGAATCATTCCAATTTACATTTGACTCTTCATTATTATTAGGTGAGTCAATGGGACTTGTTCTAGAGGTAGACATATATCACATAATATCAAACACATTAAGAGATTAATATATCACATAATATTCATATGTTAAAAATATATAGTTTCCAACAAAAATGTTAAGCAATCATTTTTAAAGAAAACACGGTCGAAGTCCAGAATCACTAATGCATCCTAACAAACTCGATAAGACACACTAATGCAAATTTTCTGGTTCTCTAAGACCAACGCTCGGATACCAACTGAAATGTCCCGTTCTTATTGATTAAAAACGTTCCATATTAATTGATTTCGTTGCGAGGTTTTGACCTCTATATGAGACGTTTTTCAAAGACTGCATTCATTTTTAAAACAAACCATAACCTTTATTTCATAAATAAAGGTTTAAAAAGCTTTACGTAGATTATCAAATAATGATAATCTAAAATATCCTGTTTACACACGACCATTACATAATGGTTTACAATACAAATATGTTACATCGAAATCAGTTTCTTGAATGCAGTTTTTACACAATATCATACAAATATGGACTCCAAATCTTGTCCTTATTTTAGTATGCAACAGCGGAAGCTCTTAATATTCACCTGAGAATAAACATGCTTTAAACGTCAACAAAAATGTTGGTGAGTTATAGGTTTAACCTATATATATCAAATCGTAACAATAGACCACAAGATTTCATATTTCAATACACATCCCATACATAGAGATAAAAATCATTCATATGGTGAACACCTGGTAACCGACATTAACAAGATGCATATATAAGAATATCCCCATCATTCCGGGACACCCTTCGGATATGATATAAATTTCGAAGTACTAAAGCATCCGATACTTTGGATGGGGTTTGTTAGGCCCAATAGATCTATCTTTAGGATTCGCGTCAATTAGGGTGTCTGTTCCCTAATTCTTAGATTACCAGACTTAATAAAAAGGGGCATATTCGATTTCGATAATTCAACCATAGAATGTAGTTTCACATACTTGTGTCTATTTTGTAAATCATTTATAAAACCTGCATGTATTCTCATCCCAAAAATATTAGATTTTAAAAGTGGGACTATAACTCACTTTCACAGATTTTTACTTCGTCGGGAAGTAAGACTTGGCCACTGGTTGATTCACGAACCTATAACAATATATACATATATATCAAAGTATGTTCAAAATATATTTACAACACTTTTAATATATTTTGATGTTTTAAGTTTATTAAGTCAGCTGTCCTCGTTAGTAACCTACAACTAGTTGTCCACAGTTAGATGTACAGAAATAAATCGATAAATATTATCTTGAATCAATCCACGACCCAGTGTATACGTATCTCAGTATTGATCACAACTCAAACTATATATATTTTGGAATCAACCTCAACCCTGTATAGCTAACTCCAACATTCACATATAGAGTGTCTATGGTTGTTCCGAAATATATATAGATGTGTCGACATGATAGGTCGAAACATTGTATACGTGTCTATGGTATCTCAAGATTACATAATATACAATACAAGTTGATTAAGTTATGGTTGGAATAGATTTGTTACCAATTTTCACGTAGCTAAAATGAGAAAAATTATCCAATCTTGTTTTACCCATAACTTCTTCATTTTAAATCCGTTTTGAGTGAATCAAATTGCTATGGTTTCATATTGAACTCTATTTTATGAATCTAAACAGAAAAAGTATAGGTTTATAGTCGGAAAAATAAGTTACAAGTCGTTTTTGTAAAGGTAGTCATTTCAGTTGAAAGAACGACGTCTAGATGACCATTTTAGAAAACATACTTCCACTTTGAGTTTAACCATAATTTTTGGATATAGTTTCATGTTCATAATAAAAATCATTTTCTCAGAATAACAACTTTTAAATCAAAGTTTATCATAGTTTTTAATTAACTAACCCAAAACAGTCCGCGGTGTTACTACGACGGCGTAAATCCGGTTTTACGGTGTTTTTCGTGTTTCCAGGTTTTAAATCATTAAGTTAGCATATCATATAGATATAGAACATGTGTTTAGTTGATTTTAAAAGTCAAGTTAGAAGGATTAATTTTTGTTTGCGAACAAGTTTAGAATTAACTAAACTATGTTCTAGTGATTACAAGTTTAAACCTTCGAATAAGATAGCTTTATATGTATGAATCGAATGATGTTATGAACATCATTACTACCTTAAGTTCCTTGGATAAACCTACTGGAAAAAGGAAAAATGGATCTAGCTTCAATGGATCCTTGGATGGCTCGAAGTTCTTGAAGCAAAATCATGACACGAAAACAAGTTCAAGTAAGATCATCACTTGAAATAAGATTGTTATAGTTATAGAAATTGAACCAAAGTTTGAATATTATTATTACCTTGTATTAGAATGATAACCTACTGTAAGAAACAAAGATTTCTTGAGGTTGTATGATCACCTTACAAGATTGGAAGTGAGCTAGCAAACTTGAAAGTATTCTTGATTTTATGAAACTAGAACTTTTGGAATTTATGAAGAACACTTAGAACTTGAAGATAGAACTTGAGAGAGATCAATTAGATGAAGAAAATTGAAGAATGAAAGTGTTTGTAGGTGTTTTTGGTCATTGGTGTATGGATTAGATATAAAGGATATGTAATTTTGTTTTCATGTAAATAAGTCATGAATGATTACTCATATTTTTGTAATTTTATGAGATATTTCATGCTAGTTGCCAAATGATGGTTCCCACATGTGTTAGGTGACTCACATGGGCTGCTAAGAGCTGATCATTGGAGTGTATATACCAATAGTACATACATCTAAAAGCTGTGTATTGTACGAGTACGAATACGGGTGCATACGAGTAGAATTGTTGATGAAACTGAACGAGGATGTAATTGTAAGCATTTTTGTTAAGTAGAAGTATTTTGATAAGTGTCTTGAAGTCTTTCAAAAGTGTATGAATACATATTAAAACACTACATGTATATACATTTTAACTGAGTCGTTAAGTCATCGTTAGTCGTTACATGTAAATGTTGTTTTGAAACCTTTAGGTTAACGATCTTGTTAAATGTTGTTAACCCAATGTTTATAATATCAAAAGAGATTTTAAATTATTATATTATCATGACATTATGATGTACAAATATCTCTTAATATGATATATATACATTAAATGTCGTTACAACGATAATCGTTACATATATGTCTCGTTTCAAAATCATTAAGTTAGTAGTCTTGTTTTTACATATGTAGTTCATTGTTAATATACTTAATGATATGTTTACTTATCATAATATCATGTTAACTATATATATAACCATATATATGTCATCATATAGTTTTTACAAGTTTTAACGTTCGTGAATCACCGGTCAACTTGGGTGGTCAATTGTCTACATGAAACCTATTTCAATTAATTAAGTCTTAACAAGTTTGATTACTTAACATGTTGGAAACATTTAATCATGTAAATATCAATCTCAATTAATATATATAAACATGGAAAAGTTCGGGTCACTACAAAAACCGCCCAAAGTCGACAAAAGAGCTACGCTGACATTAAAAGAAAAGATATAGAATTTGAAATTGGAGAGATGGTCATGCTTAAAGTTGCACCTTGGAAAGGCGTTGTTCGATTTGGTAAACGAGGGAAATTAAATACAAGGTATATTGGACCATTCAAGATTATTGATCGTGTCGGACCAGTAGCTTACCGACTTGAGTTACCTCAACAACTCGCGGCTGTACATAACACTTTCCACGTCTCGAATTTGAAGAAATGTTTTGCTAAAGAAGATCTCACTATTCCGTTAGATGAAATCCAAATCAACGAAAAACTCCAATTCATCGAAGAACCCGTCGAAATAATGGATCGTGAGGTTAAAAGACTTAAGCAAAACAAGATACCAATTGTTAAGGTTCGATGGAATGCTCGTAGAGGACCCGAGTTCACCTGGGAGCGTGAAGATTAGATGAAGAAGAAATACCCACATCTATTTCCAGAAGATTCGTCAACACCTTCAACAGCTTAAAATTTCGGGACGAAATTTATTTAACGGGTAGGTACTGTAGTGACCCGAACTTTTCCATGTTTATATATATTAATTGAGATTGATATTTACATGGTTAAATGTTTCCAACATGTTAAGTAATCAAACTTGTTAAGACTTGATTAATTGAAATATGTTTCATATAGACAATTGACCACCCAAGTTGACCGGTGATTCACGAACGTTAAAACTTGTAAAAACTATATGATGACATATATATGGATATATATATAGTTAACATGATACTATGATAAGTAAACATATCATTAAGTATATTAACAATGAACTACATATGTAAAAACAAGACTAATAACTTAATGATTTTTAAACGAGACATATATGTAACGATTATCGTTGTAAAGACATTTAATGTATATATATCATATTAAGAGATATTCATACATGATAATATCATGATAATATAATAATTTAAAATCTCATTTGATATTATAAACATTGGGTTAACAACATTTAACAAGATCGTTAACCTAAAGGTTTCAAAACAACACTTACATGTAACGACTAACGATGACTTAACGACTCGGTTAAAATGTATATACATGTAGTATTTTAATATGTATTTATACACTTTTGAAAGACTTAAATACACTTATCAAAATACTTCTACTTAACAAAAATGCTTACAATTACATCCTCGTTCAGTTTCATCAACAATTCTACTCGTATGCACCCGTATTCGTACTCGTACAATACACAGCTTTTAGATGTATGTACTATTGGTATATACACTCCAATGATCAGCTCTTAGCAGCCCATGTGAGTCACCTAACACATGTGGGAACCATCATTTGGCAACTAGCATGAAATATCTCATAAAATTACAAAAATATGAGTAATCATTCATGACTTATTTACATGAAAACAAAATTACATATCCTTTATATCTAATCCATACACCAATGACCAAAAACACCTACAAACACTTTCATTCTTTAATTTTCTTCATCTAATTGATCTCTCTCAAGTTCTATCTTCAAGTTCTAAGTGTTCTTCATATATTCTACAAGTTCTAGTTACATAAAATCAAGAATACTTTCAAGTTTGCTAACTCACTTCCAATCTTGTAAGGTGATCATCCAACCTTAAGAAATCTTTGTTTCTTACAGTAGGTTATCATTCTAATACAAGGTAATAATCATATTCAAACTTTGGTTCAATTTCTATAACTATAACAATCTTATTTCAAGTGATGATCTTACTTGAACTTGTTTTCGTGTCATGATTCTGCTTCAAGAACTTCGAGCCATCCAAGGATCCGTTGAAGCTAGATCCATTTTTCTCTTTTCCAGTAGGTTTATCCAAGGAACTTAAGGTAGTAATGATGTTCATAACATCATTCGATTCATACATATAAAGCTATCTTATTCAAAGGTTTAAACTTGTAATCACTAGAACATAGTTTAGTTAATTCTAAACTTGTTCGCAAACAAAAGTTAATCATTCTAACTTGACTTTTAAAAATCAACTAAACACATGTTCTATATCTATATTATATGCTAACTTAATGATTTAAAACCTGGAGACACGAAAAACACCGTAAAACCGGATTTACGCCGTCGTAGTAACACCGCGGGCTGTTTTGGGTTAGTTAATTAAAAACTATGATAAACTTTGATTTAAAAGTTGTTATTCTGATAAAATGATTTTTATTATGAACATGAAACTATATCCAAAAATTATGGTTAAACTCAAAGTGGAAGTATGTTTTCTAAAATGGTCATCTAGACGTCGTTCTTTCGACTGAAATGACTACCTTTACAAAAATGACTTGTAACTTATTTTTCCGAATATAAACCTATACTTTTTCTGTTTAGATTCATAAAATAGAGTTCAATATGAAACCATAGCAATTTGATTCACTCAAAACGGATTTAAAATGAAGAAGTTATGGGTAAAACAAGATTGGATAATTTTTCTCATTTTAGCTGCGTGAAAATTGGTAACAAATCTATTCCAACCATAACTTAATCAACTTGTATTGTATATTATGTAATCTTGAGATACCATAGACACGTATACAATGTTTCAACCTATCATGTCGACGCATCTATATATATTTCGGAACAACCATAGACACTCTATATGTGAATGTTGGAGTTAGCTATACAGGGTTGAGGTTGATTCCAAAATATATATAGTTTGAGTTGTGATCAATACTGAGATACGTATACACTGGGTCGTGGATTGATTCAAGATAATATTTATCGATTTATTTCTGTACATCTAACTGTGGACAACTAGTTGTAGGTTACTAACGAGGATAGCTGACTTAATAAACTTAAAACATCAAAATATATTAAAAGTGTTGTAAATATATTTTGAACATACTTTGATATATATGTATATGTTGTTATAGGTTCGTGAATCAACAGTGGCCAAGTCTTACTTCTCGATGAAGTAAAAATCTGTGAAAGTGAGTTATAGTCCCACTTTTAAAATCTAATATTTTTGGGATGAGAATACATGCAGGTTTTATAAATGATTTACAAAATAGACACAAGTACGTGAAACTACATTCTATGGTTGAATTATCGAAATCGAATATGCCCCTTTTTATTAAGTCTGGTAATCTAAGAATTAGGGAACAGACACCCTAATTGACACGAATCCTAAAGATAGATCTATTGGGCCTAACAAACCCCATCCAAAGTACCGGATGCTTTAGTACTTCGAAATTTATATCATATCCGAAGGGTGTCCCGGAATGATGGGGATATTCTTATATATGCATCTTGTTAATGTCGGTTACCAGGTGTTCACCATATGAATGATTTTTATCTCTATGTATGGGAT
The DNA here is from genome assembly GCF_046630445.1 of Rutidosis leptorrhynchoides. Classification (NCBI taxonomy): domain Eukaryota; kingdom Viridiplantae; phylum Streptophyta; class Magnoliopsida; order Asterales; family Asteraceae; genus Rutidosis; species Rutidosis leptorrhynchoides. The sequence continues at coordinate 63,824,010 of NC_092334.1, forward strand.
GTGTATTGAAATATGAAATCTTGTGGTCTATTGTTATGATTTGATATATATAGGTTAAACCTATAACTCACCAACATTTTTGTTGACGTTTTAAGCATGTTTATTCTCAGGTAATTATTAAGAGCTTCCGCTGTCGCATACTTAAATAAGGACGAGATTTGGAGTCCATGCTTGTATGATATTGTGTAAAAACTGCATTCAAGAAACTTATTTTGTTGTAACATATTTGTATTGTAAACCATTATGTAATGGTCTTGTGTAAACAGGATATTTTATATTATCATTATTTGATAATCTACGTAAAGCTTTTTAAACCTTTATTGATGAAATAAAGGTTATGGTTTGTTTTAAAATGAATGCAGTCTTTGAAAAACGTCTCATATAGAGGTCAAAACCTCGCAACGAAATCAATTAATATGGAACGTTTTTAATCAATAAGAACGGGACATTTCATTATTAATATCTAAATAGGAGTGTCTTCCTCCCCGCGTAAACACATTAAAATTTGACATACGCCTCCAGATGGCGTTAGCGTCAAAATTTCTATCTACCCGCTCACCATGATAAATCAAATTTGTACAATCAGGTGATAGTAATTCAGCGGGAGTGTAAATCTGTAAAGCCCTGGCCATGTCCAGCATGGCCATCCTGTACATCCTACGGCAAAGTAAAAATCTAAGAAAACTCTTATCATCTAACCTATCTATATCCTTATTAAAAGCTATAGTACTCATTAGCTCAACACACCACTCTTTATATACAGGCCTATTCCCAATCGAAAAAAGAAGAGCTGCCATACCTTTGGATTAGATGCTGCCTAACTGGGTTAGCTAGGTGGACTCTTTCCAAAGGCTCTCAATCTATTACCCTTGGAACTTCTGCATTTTTGGTCCAAAGCTTAAATTTGTTACTTTGGTACGTCGGATAATCTCTCCAACTTCTATCAATCCTTAAATTAGGATGCAACTGTTCTTCATGAATTGTTGGGTGTTCTATTATATGGTGAACGGGAAATAATACGTAGGCAATAAAAAATTGTGATTCTGGTTCATAGTATTGCACGTGTTGATCATAATGTTGTTGTTGTTCAGGTTGTTGTTCCGGTTCATGATATTGCATCTCTGGCTGTGGTTTCGGATCAGGTTGCCTAGACGATGATGCACCATCCATATCTGTATTTCTCTGAAAAACACATTAAACACAAAATCTGTACATCCAAATATGCATTAGTGTTAGTAAAATAACAAATTAAAACAATTACAATAACATGTTTAATCCATATTAAACTTATACTCATTTCCATATTTTTATCAATTCTACACTTTTTCAAATAAGCATATATAAAAATGTTTACAAAGTTCAAAAGCATTTAACTCAAATAACATGTCAAAATAATCATTACTAGCAATTAAACAAGTTTCAAATGGTATTTATATCAAATTAATCAAGTTCATGAATTTTAGACTTAAAAAGTCCACTTTGATGTTCAAAAATCATGTTTAAGATCAAAGTTTGGATCACTTAGCTACCTAAACATGTTACATTACTTAATTTAGCACTAATTCATAACAAAAATCGGCCATAACCTATTTATATCAAAAAGCCCCTGATTGCTCAAGAACACAAACCCTAGATTTCTAAAATTTTTGAAGTTTAAGGCTTCAAATCATGACAAATAGCATCAATCTAGGTTATACATGCATGATATACTAACAATTTAACTCTAATTACACTAGAAATTAACAAAATTAAATTAGGTAAAATAGTTGTAATTATCACAAAAATTAAGAAATTTATGAGTTTATGGGTGAAATTTTTACCTTTTTGTTTCCCCATCTGAAGAAAGGCATGATTATAACAGATTGTAGGACGAAATTTCGTGAATTATGGGAGTAAATCGCGTATGTATGTGTGTGTGTTTGTGAGAGACGGAGCAGCTCGCTGTCTTTATGTTTCTGCCCAGATTTTTGCCTCCATGCGATCTCATGGCTTTCCAGCACAAACCCCGTGCGATCGTATGGGGTGTAATGTTTTTTTTATTAATAAAACCTTTTACTTATAAAACAAAAATGAAATAAATTTAAAATTTTATTTCCTTTTATATTGAGGGCGTTTTGGTACGTTGACCTAGTTCGTCCCTCGACAAAATTTTAAAAATTTATCTTTTGTAAGCGTTGTTTTAAAAGTAAAGATTTTTTTGGGTTTTATAATGTTTTTGGCATACTTTAATTCAATAAGATTAAAAATAATGATAATAAAAATTTTCGTCCCGCCCTCGGGTAAAGGAATTTCGGTTCAACGACCTAGTCTTCAACTCACGACGAATTTTAGAAATCATATTTTTAACTTAATGAAATAAAGTAAATTTTGTTTTTAAATTCACACCAAACTTAAATTTAAAATGCATAAAATTAAAAATTCATATTAATATCATTAATATTTTTATACATTAATTTTACAAATTTATATTGAAAATATTAATTTTTAAAATATTTAAAAACTTAAATATATTGGTTTTAAAAATTTACAATAATAATTTAATATTAATTTAAAAAAAGGTAAGAATTAAAATTAAAAATCTATTTGGTCTTTTATCCCACTTTAATCAATCAAATATTATCAAAAATATACGCCCCTCTTTTGGGTAAAGTAATTTCGGCTATTTTACCTAGTTTTACTCATGACGAATTTCTGAAATATTTTGGATTGATTGATTAAAGATATTTATACCTTATGAACAAACGGTAAATTTCGCAGTGATGTAATAAATTTTTGTATGATATCAATAATTTCAGTTTCGCGTACCTAATTTTATTGAATATCAATTTAATACTTTATAGCTAACGATTCATCGTTTATTATCAAAAGGTTAAAAGCAATAAATAAAAACTGTACATACTTACCTGTGAGATAGAATTCTCAGAGACCTGCTTTAGTCGACTCATAGAAGAGTCGTGTGATTTGGTTTTCCATAGCTACATAAGCATAACCTCGATTTTTCAATAACTTTTCTTCTAAACATATGAACAGTCCTTCTCTGCATAGAGTAACAAATTCGGTATTTGAATATGTTTGATTGTTCGAACATTTACCTTCGTGTGACCATTTTCCGCATTTATGACATCTTTCAAGGTGTCGTGCTCTTTTTTTTGTTGCGGATTTTGATTTTCCTTTGCCAAAATGTATCTTATTATGATTGTTTCTGAGTTCTTTCCTTACTTCGTCCATTTTGCCTCTTATGAAGGATACCACTTCACTTGGGAGTGTGTCATTATTACGTTTAGTAATCATAGCGTGTAGTAGTAGACCATGGTTCAGATCAAAGGAATTCTTCATCTCATAAAACCTAAAAGAAATAAAAATTCAGAATGGAGGGAGAAGACTAGTTCTTTAGGGTCTGCTAGGGAAAGACCATGCGGATTCCATTTTCGAAAACTACACGAAAACAGAATATCTAACTCTAACAGAAATTCATATTTCCCTTAAAAGATTCGAATCTTCCCACACTTAGTTAGCTGTGGTGTTGAAATTGTGATTAACTTCATCTTCAACTTCCATTGGATTATCTATGTAATGTTTAATTCTGTGACCATTAACCTTAAATTCAATCCCATTTGAATTTATTAACTCTATTGTTCCGTATGGGAAAACTCTTTTGACTATGAATGGTCCATACAATCTTGATTTCAATTTTCCAGGAAATAACTTGAATCGTGAATTGAAAAGAAGAACTCTATCTCCTTCCTTAAATTCTTTTGAACTTCTGATTCTTTTATCATGCCATTTCTTCATTCTTTCTTTATAGATTAACGAATTTTCATATGCTTCATGTCTTAATTCTTCTAATTCATTTAGTTGACTTAATCTTAGACGTCAGGCTTCATGTATATCAAGATTACATGTCTTCAAAGCCCAAAATGCTTTGTGCTCAATTTCTACTGGAAGATGACATGCTTTTTCGTAAACGAGTTTAAAAGGTGTGGTTCCAATTGGAGTTTTTAGGCTGTTCTAAAAGCCCAGAGTGCATCCTCCAATTTCATGGACCATTCCTTTGGATTTGATCCTACGGTTTTCTCTAGAATACGTTTTAAAGCTCGGTTGGTATTTTCAACTTGTCCACTTGTTTGTGGATGATAAGCGGTTGAGATTTTATGAGTTACTCCATATCTTTTGAGAACTTTCTCAAGTTGATTATTACAAAAATGAGTACCCCGATCACTTATTAAAGCTTTCGGTGTTCCGAACCTAGCAAAAAGACGTTTTAAGAAGTTGACTATAACTCGTGCATCATTAGTTGGGAGAGCTTGTGCTTCCGCCCATTTAGATACATAATCAATAGCAACAAGAATGTAGAGATTATTATGAGATTTTGGAAATGGACCCATAAAGTCAATACCCCAAACGTCAAATACTTCACATACTTGAATGACATTTTGTGGCATTTCATCACGTTGACTTATTTTTCTGGCCCTTTGAAAAGCATCATAGGATTTACAAAGAAGGTGTGCGTCTTTGAAAATTGTAGGCCAATAGAATCCAGTGTCGTAAACTTTTCTTGCTGTGAGTTGAGGCCCATAATGCCCTCCTGTTGGTCCTGTGTGACAATGGTTTAAGATTTTACTAGCTTCATCCCCGAATACACATCGGCGTATTGTTCCATCGGGACAAATTTTAAACAAATGTGGATCCTCCCAAAAATAGTGTTTTATATCACTAAAGAATTTCTTTCGTTTTTGGTATGACAACCCTTTTTCAAGGAATCCACATACTAAGTAGTTTGCATAATCTGCAAACCATGGAATTTCATTATAATCGATCTTCAAAAGATATTCATCAGAAAAGTTATCTTGTATGGCCGATTCATTTAGAACTTCTAATTCGGGATTTTCAAGACAAGAAAGATGATCAGCGGCTAGATTTTCTGCTCCCTTTTTATCTCGGATTTCAATATCGAACTCTTGTAAGAGTAAGATCCAACGGATTAATCGTGGTTTGGCATCTTGTTTTGAAAATAGGTATCTAAGAGCAGAATGGTCGGTATAGACCACCGTTTTAGCTAAAACAAGATATGAACGAAATTTGTCAAAAGCAAAGACAATGGCAAGGAGTTCTTTTTTAGTAGTTGTGTAATTCGTTTGTGCTCCTTGTAACGTCTTACTAGCGTAATAAATAGGTTGAAATCGTTTTTCAATCCTTTGTCCTAAAATGGCTCCCATTGCAAAATCACTTGTATCGCACATGAGTTCAAATGGTAGATTCTAATTTGGAGTTATCATGATTGGCGCATTAGTGAGTTTTTCTTTAATAATATTAAAAGATTTGATGCATTCATCTGAAAAGATGAATGGAGCATCCTTTTCTAGGCGTTTATTCATAGGAGTGGCAATTTTAGAAAAGTCTTTTATGAAACGTCGGTAAAAACCGGCATGCCCTAGAAAACTCATAACTCCTCTAACATTGGTGGGATGTGGAAGTTTAGTAATTACATCCACTTTAGCTCTATCCACTTCAATTCCTTCCTTTGAAATTTTATGACCAAGAATGATGCCTTCTTTAACCGTGAAATGGCATTTCTCCCAATTAAGAACTAGATTTGATTGTTCGCATCTAATAAGCATTCGTTCAAGATTAACTAGACATGATTCAAAAGTAACACCGAAGACTGAAAAGTCATCCATGAAAACTTCCATGCATTCTTCTATCATGTCGTGAAAAATCGCCATCATGCACCTTTGAAAGGTTGTAGGGGCGTTGCAAAGTCCAAATGGCATGCGTTTGTAAGCAAAAGTACCATAAGAGCACGTGAATGTGGTTTTCTCTTGGTCCTCGGGTGCTATTGGAATTTGAAAGTATCCGGAGAAACCGTCAAGAAAACAATAGTAACTATTCCCGGATAATCTTTCCAACATTTGATCAATGAAAGGTAAGGGAAAGTTGTCATAACCCGACCATAACCATAAGGACGAATACAATAACATATGAATTCATCGCGAGGTATTGACCTCTATATGCGACATTTTTCAAAAACTGCATTTGTTTTTACAATACAAACCATAGCTTTCATTACAAATACAAGGTTTAAACAACTTAATAATGATTATCGTTTAGCGATAATCTTAGACTTACAAACTTTACATGTGATAATAGCAATACGACTTCCAACATATTTTACATTACAAATCCTCCGATATGCAGTTTTATTTTTGACACAAATATGCATACTCAAGATTTGCTTAAATTCAACATGTTGCAGCGGAAGCTTTTAGTTATCACCTGAGAATAAACATGCTTAAAACGTCAACATAAAGTTGGTGAGATATAGGTTTAATGCCGGCAGCGTTATAAATATAGACCACAAGATTTCATATATAAACGTTTTAATAAAAATATTCTAAGTTGTTGAGCACTTGATAACCATACTTAACATTTAATCAACGTCGCATATTCCCTTTATTATGAAATCTTACTACACCGTACCAAGTGTAGTCACCGAAACGAAGTACTGTGCAACCGTTGAATACTGGTCGTCCAGTCTGGTTGGGGTTGTCAGGCCCGATAGATCTATCAACAGGATTCGTGTTTACAATACCTCATGTAAATAATAGTTACCAAGTTACAGGGAAGTATGCCAGTGGTACAACTCAACGTAGAATATATATTTTTAATCACTTGTATCCATAACGTAAATCATAAAATGCATGTATTCTCATCCCGAAATATTTAGAGTTTAAAAGTGGGACTATATACTCACTTTTGCCTTGAAGGTATTTATCACGACTTGGTCTCCGATAGATATCACGAACCTAACCATATATATAATATATCAACAAATTTTCTTTTTAAGTAATCGTTACATATATATATATATATATATATATATATATATATATATATATATATATATATATATATATATATATATATATATATATATATATATATATATATATATACTTTTAATACTTTTAATATTTTCTTAGTCCGTAGTTAGCAGTCCGATGTTAGTGGTCCATAATTAGTTGCTTAAATAAAATAAATAAAGACCCCATCGTATTGGTATTGATCAGAATTAATCTTGACCCATGGTACCATGTTGTCAAATGACATGTTGCGTACATAAAGTACCGTGTTGTCAAATGACGTGTTGCGTACAATCATGAGGTCTTATGATTAATCTTCTCGTGTTGTTTACGGGTGGTCCTGAAATATATAAAATCAAATCATAAGTAAATATATATGAAATATCATATTAATTAGAAATATATGATTAATTTAATTTTTCTCCAAATATTTTCGTAGCTAAACTAGCTTCGCATACCCGATCTTGTTTTAGTCGTAGTTTCTTCATTACAACTCCGTTTTTGTTGGTTCAACTTGCCACTTCCTTGGATCGAGTCAAATTTTAAGAATATGAACTGAAAATACCTTAGGTTGTATTTGAAATCACAGGTTATAGGTCAAACTTTGGTGAAACTTATGAAAGTGATCATTTTCCATCATAAAAACAACATTTAATGATCATTTTTCTAAAAATACTTACACTTTGAGTTAAACCATGAAATTTTTATGTGTTAACATATTCATAAGAAATATCATTTTTCCAGAATATGAACTTTTAATTCAAAGCTTAAGATGGTTTTTAATTATCCAACCCAAAACAGCCCCCGGTTGCACTCCGACGACGTAGATTCAGTTTTTAAAATGTTCTTTGTAAAACCAAGTTATATCTTGTTAAGTTGGCATATCATTATGATATATTACAGGTCTTGAAGTGTTTTAAAAGTTAATTTAGAAGGATCTATTTAGTTTGCAAACAAGTTTGAAATCATTCAAACTATGTTCTTGTTGTTAAAATTTTATACCACAAAATAAGATAGCTATATGAATATGATTTGAATAAGATTATGAATAAGGTTACTACCTCAAGTTACTTGGACAAAGTTACTGTAAGAGATGAGAAAAATCCTAGAATCAAAAGAGTGGTGGAGTAGGATTGAAAGGTTGGAAGTAAACTTGTTTACTTGGAAGGATTTTTGAAGTGTTCTTGAATGGATTTTCTTATGATGATTAAGGGTTGTTTTTGAAGCTATATCTTCATGGTTATTTGCTGAGATTGTGAAGAACACTTAAGGTTCCTAAGAGTGTGTTTTTGGTTAGAGAAAATGTGTAGTAAAAATGAAAATGGAATGGAGTATAAATGGTGGTGAAAAGATGTATAAATTTGTAATATTGTGCAAAAGTCTTGTAATATGCCAAATTGATTAATCATGCATGCTAAGATCCAAAATTGGCTGACTCATGGCTGCTAATAAAGTGATTATGATGTGTATATACCAATAGTAAATATGTATAGAAGCTGGGTATGATACGGGTACATATACCCTAGATATACGTATAAAAATCTTGAGAAAACGGAACGAGGATTCAAATATAGCTATCTTTTGTAAATATACTTATATTGTTTTATGTATATAAATCCTTTAAAAGTGATAAAATACATATCTATACGATACATGTATAAGCATTATAAGTTTTAAGTATTTAAGTCGAACAACGTCACATATAGTTATCGTTTTGAAAACTTAAGTTAGTAGTCTCAAAATATACTTATAACTCATTGTTATTAGTACACAATGAGATGTTAAAACATTCTTAGATCATGTTAAATATATAAAAATACATATATATACACAAACGTATAATTATCGTATGTTATATAGTTCGTGATATCATCGGTCAAATTGGACGGTCAAACGTTGTGTAAAACTCTTTTCAAAAACATAAGTCTCAACGATTTAGATTACTTATCATGTTGGTAAGGTTTAATTTATGTAAATATTAATCTCATAGGTATAAAATGATCGGAAAAATCAGGGTCGTTACAGTACCTACCCGTTAAATAAATTTCGTCCCATAATTTTAAAATTGTACCTATTTTGCGTTCTCGAGAAACAAATGTGGGTACTTTCATTTCATCTGATCCTCTCATTCCCAAGTAAACTTGGGACCCCTTCAAGCATTCCAACGAACCTTAACGATCGGTATGTTGCTCTGCTTGAGTTGTTTAACTTCACGGTCCATGATTTCGACTGGTTCTTCTATGAATTGTAGTTTCTCGTCGACTTGGATTTCTTCAAGAGGAATGGTGAGGTCTTCCTTTGCAAGACATTTCTTAAGGTTTGATACGTGAAATGTATTATGTACTCCGGCGAGTTGTTGTGGTAACTCGAGTCGATAGGCTACCGGTCCGATGCGTTCGATGATCTTGAATGGGCCTACATACCTTGGGTTCAGTTTACCCCTTTTACCGAAAGGTATTACACCTTTCCAAGGTGACACCTTTAGCATAACCATGTCACCGATCTGAAACTCTAATGGTTTCCTTCGGACATCCGCGTAGCTCTTTTGGCGACTACGGGCTGTTTTCAATCTCTCATTGATTTGTACTATCTTCTCAGTCGTTTCGTGTATGATCTCGGGACCAGTTAATTGTCGATCTCCTACTTCATTTCAACAGATAGGGGATCTACACTTCCTTCCATACAGTGCTTCAAATGGTGCAGCTTTAATGCTCCCATGATAACTGTTATTATACGAGAATTCTGCTAATGGTAGATACTTATCCCATCCGTTTCCAAAATCAATCACACATGCCCTGAGCATGTCTTCAAGAGTCTGAATTGTTCTTTCACTCTGCCCGTCAGTTTGTGGATGATATGCGGTGCTCATATCCAAACAAGTTCCCTGGGCCTCCTGTAGTGATTGCCAAAACTTTGATGCAAATCTACTATCACGATCGGATATAATGGAAATAGGTATTCCATGCCTTGAAACAATTTCCTTTATGTATAATCGTAATAGTTTCTCCATTCTATCTGTTTCCTTTATAGGCAAGAAATGTGCAGATTTGGTGAGACGATCAACTATTACCCAAATGGTGTCATAACCCCAGGCAGTCTTAGGTAACTTTGTGATGAAATCCATGGTAATACCATCCCATTTCCATTCTGGGATTTCTGGTTGTTGAAGTAACCCTGACGGCTTCTGGTGTTCTGCTTTGACTTTGGAACAAGTTAAACATTCCCCAACATTTGTTGCAACATCTGTCTTTAAATTAGGCCACCAATAATGCGTCTTAAGATCTTGATACATCTTTCCAACTCCAGGATGTATCGAGTATCTTGTCTTATGTGCCTCATTCAATATCAACTTCCTTAATCCACCCAACTTTGGTACCCAAATACGGTTTGCAAAATATCGAATTCCGTCTTCCCGTATAATGAGTTGTTTCCCATACTTCTTCATTATTTCATTTCCTATGTTTTCTTTAGTAAGAGCTTCTCGTTGAGCCTCTTTGATTTGTGAGTTGAGATTCATGCGAATTTTTATGTTCATCGCTCGTACTCGAATTGGTTCCCGTTCCTTTCTGCTTAGAGCGTCGGCCACTACATTCGCTTTCCCGGGATGATAGCGAATCTCACAATCATAGTCATTTATCAGCTCGACCCACCTATGTTGCCTCATGTTCAGCTGTTTCTGATCGAAGATATGTTGAAGGCTTTTATGATCGGTAAACACAGTGCATTTAACCCCATATAAGTAGTGTCTCCATATCTTCAATGCAAACACTACTGCTCCCAGTTCTAGATCATGCGTCGTGTAATTCCGCTCGTGAATCTTCAATTGACGAGATGCGTATGCAATAACTTTCTTTCGTTGCATAAGGACGCAACCAAAACCTTGTCGCGAAGCGTCACAATATATCTCAAAATCATCGTTCCCTTCAGGTAACGATAAAATAGGTGCCGTAGTCAACTTCTTCTTCAGTAATTGAAATGCACTCTCCTGCTCAGAGGTCCATTCATACTTCTTCCCTTTTTGCGTTAACGCTGTTAATGGTTTAGCTATTCGGGAAAAATCTTGAATAAACCTTCTATAATAACCAGCTAAACCCAAAAATTGGCGTATCTGCGTTGGTGTCTTAGGAGTCTCCCATTTTTCAATGGCCTCAATTTTAGCTGGATCAACCTGAATTCCTTTGCTACTAACAACGTGGCCAAGAAATTGCACTTCTTTCAACCAAGATGCACACTTAGAAAATTTGGCGTATAACTGTTCTTTTCTTAACAATTCTAATACCAACCTTAAATGCTGTTCATGCTCTTGCTCACTCTTGGAATAGATAAGAATATCGTCAATGAAAACGATAACAAACTTATCTAAATACGGACTACAAACTCGATTCATGAGGTCCATGAATACAGCTGGCGCATTCATTAATCCAAACGGCATGACCAAAAATTCATAATGACCGTAGCGTGTCTGAAAAGCAGTTTTTGGAATATCTTCTTCTTTGACGCGTAGTTGATGATAGCCCGACCTTAGGTCGATTTTCGAGTAAACACATGATCCTTGCAATTGATCAAATAAGTCATCAATTCTAGGTAGTGGATACCGATTCTTGATAGTTAACTTATTTAATTCACGATAATCTATACACATCCTAAAAGATCCATCTTTCTTCTTGACGAATAAAATCGGAGCTCCCCACGGTGAAGTACTTGGTCATATGAATCCACGGTCCAGTAATTCTTTTAACTGACTCTGAAGTTCTTTTAACTCAGATGGTGCAAGTCTATATGGAGCACGAGCCACTGGTGCAGCTCCTGGTACTAGATCTATTTGAAATTCTACAGATTTAAATGGAGGTAATCCCGACAACTCTTCCAGAAAGACTTCAGGAAAATCTCTTGCCACAGGCACGCCATTGATGATCTTCACTTTTTCCTTCGTTTCGACTTTATTAACATGTACTAAGATAGCATAACACCCTTTCTTCAAGCACTTTTGAGCTTTCAAACAACTAATGAGTTTTAGCTTTGAGTTACCCTTCTCTCCATAAATCATTACTGGCGTTTTATCCTTACGAGGAATGCGAATTGCCTTCTTGGCACACACAACTTCAGCTCCTATTTTGGACATCCAGTCCATGCCGACTATTATATTAAAACTTCCTAATTCTACGGGTATCAAATCAATCTTAAATATTTCTCCGGCTAAATTTATTTTACAATCACGACAAATTTTATCGGCTTTAATTAGTTTACCATTAGCTAACTCAATCATGTACTTAGCATCTAGAGGTAATGATGAACAATTCAATTTAGCGTAAAAGTCTCTACTCACGTAACTTCTATCGGCACCAGTATCAAATATAATAGATGCGGATAAGTTATTAATGGTAAACGTACCCGTAACAAGCTCTGGGTCTTCACACGCCTCTCTAGCATTAATAACAAATGCTCTTCCACGTGCAGATCCATTATTCTTCTCTGGATTCAGCCACTGGCTCTTATAATGACCCTGTTTCCCACACCCATAACAGGTAACAGTGGCCAAGGCAGTTCTATTTGCATTAGTTGCAGGAGTCTTGGTGCCATTTGTATTTGTAACAGGAATCCGACAATCTTCAGCAAGATGACCCCTTCGATTACAATTTTCGTACACCACATTACAATAACCAGAGTGATGTTTGTGGCATCTGTTACATAAAGGATTTCGTCCCTTGTAACCTGAGTTCGAACCGCTACCCGCACCTTGCGTGGTTTCTTGTTTCTTGTTGGATTGTTGATGATTACCTTCCCACTTTCTTTTGTTTCCCGATGTCTTGACATCGGTGTTCTTATCTAGAATAATCTGGTCCATCAACTCATTTGCCATGGTGATAGCTTCATGAATAGTATTGGGTTTGGATGCTGTAACATTTGCCTTGACCTTTTTAGGCAAACCGTCTTTGTACAGTTCAATCTTCCGTTCTTCGGTTGGTACCAATTCGGGATATAGCAAAGCTAATTCCATGAATCGCTGATTGTAGTTGGTGAGTTCTGTACCAACAACTTTCAAGCTTCATAATTCAGCTTCCAACTTCCTAACCTCGTTCCTTGGACAATACTCGTTGATTAGCATTGTTTTAAATTCTTCCCAGGGAGTATCATAAGCTACATCTCCTCCTACGGCCTTCACATAGTTTTTCCACCATGTGAGTGCACTATCTTGTAAGGTGCACGATGCATACTTGGTCATGTCCTTCTTAATACAACCACTGATTTTAAACACAGACTAAATCTTTTCGATCCACCGGGTTAAACCGACTGGTCCTTCTGTTCCACTGAATGATGAGGGCTTGCAACCTTGAAAAGTTTTGTAAGTACATCCCACACGAGGATTTGGGTTAATTGTAGCACCTCTCGCAGCCTCGACCCATAACATTCTGTCGTCCACTCGCTGATTGATGAGTTCCTCGATTTCTTGTTTCGTCATTCGGTTCAATCGCTCCATAATCTTCAATAAGAATGAAAAAAAATAATTATTCACATGAAATATTATAGATGTAGTATGTATTTACAGTACATCGTAGCTTATTAATAATATGAACCAGTTATTATTATAAAAGCCTTTTCTTCTTATTAGCGTTTTATAATTATATCTAGGGTAGTACCTACCCGTTAAAGTTCATACTTAATAGCTTAGTACAGAAATCAATTACTATCACCCAAATAATACTCAACCATGGAAAATTATTGCATTTCACACTTCACTATTTTACATATGCTTATCTTACATCAAACATTAAGCAAACCACACTAGTAATATTATACAAAACGTTATATGATCCCATGGTTTAAAACAACAGCGCATCATTTAACCCAAAACGTTTGTGTTCAAAGAAATCGCTTATAGGTTATCTTCACTGTCTCCCTGCATTTTGGCGGAGGGGCTGAAGAACTGGATGACGGGATAGAACTAATAGGAATAGCGGGAATAGGGGTGGAAGTGTCTGGTGGAGTTGGTGCCACAACATCCTCACTAAACTTGGGATTTGGATTTTCCAATTCAGTAGCCTTTCGTTTCTTTCCTCTTTCAAACTTGTCTTTTGTAATTTCCTGTATTTCTTCCTCCTCAGGATCACTTTCCGGTTCCTCTTCAATTGATTCATCCGAAAATTTTGAGTCTTCCCCAAAGGTATCGTTTTTATCATCGAACAGGTTAATGACTGGAACACCATCTGAAGATTCTAGTTCGGAGTCGCTGAATGTGATAACAAGTTCTAAGCCAGACATCTATCACATAATAACTAGCACGTTAGTACCACATAATATTTACATATTAATTTTTTTTAACCAACAAGGATAAGCAATAGTTTTCGAAATCAAACACGGTCAAAGTCCAGACTCACTAATGCATCCTAACAAACTCGATAAGACACACTAATGCAAATTTTCTGATTCTCTAAGACCAACGCTCTGATACCGCATGTCATAACCCGAAATTAACCATAAGGACGAATACAATAACATATGAATTCATCGCGAGGTATTGACCTCTATATGCGACATTTTTCAAAAACTGCATTTGTTTTTACAATACAAACCATAGATTTTATTACAAATACAAGGTTTAAACAACTTAATAATGATTATCGTTTACGATAATCTTAGACTTACAAACTTTACATGTGATAATAACAATATGACTTCCAACATATTTTACATTACAAATCCTCCGATATGCAGTTTTATTTTTGACACAAATATGCATACTCAAGATCTTGCTTAAATTCAACATGTTGCAGCGGAAGCTTTTAGTTATCACCTGAGAATAAACATGCTTAAAACGTCAACATAAAGTTGGTGAGATATAGGTTTAATGCCGGCAGCGTTATAAATATAGACCACAAGATTTCATATATAAACGTTTTAATAAAAATATTCTAAGTTGTTGAGCACTTGATAACCATACTTAACATTTAATCAACGTCGCATATTCCCTTTATTATGAAATCTTACTACATCATACCAAGTGTAGTCACTGAAACGAAGTACTGTGCAACCGTTGAATACTGGTCGTCCAGTCCGGTTGGGGTTGTCAGGCCCGATAGATCTATCAACAGGATTCGCGTTTACAATACCTCATGTAAATAATAGTTACCAAGTTACAGGGAAGTATGCCAGTGGTACAACTCAATGTAGAATATATATTTTTAATCACTTGTGTCCATAACGTAAATCATAAAATGCATGTATTCTCATCCTGAAATATTTAGAGTTTAAAAGTGGGACTATATACTCACTTTTGCCTTGAAGGTATTTATCACGACTTGGTCTCTGATAGATATCACGAACCTAACCATATATATAATATATCAACAAATTTTCTTTTTAAGTAATCGTTACATATATATATATATATATATATATATATATATATATATATATATATATATACTTTTAATATTTTCTTAGTCCGTAGTTAGCAGTCCGATGTTAGTGGTCCACAATTAGTTGCTTAAATAAAATAAATAAAGACCCCATCGTATTCGTATTGATCAGAATTAATCTTGACCCATGGTACCATGTTGTCAAATGACGTGTTGCGTACATAAAGTACCGTGTTGTCAAATGACGTGTTGCGTACAATCATGAGGTCTTATGATTAATCTTCTCGTGTTGTTTACGGGTGTTCCTGAAATATATAAAATCAAATCATAAGTAAATATATATGAAATATCATATTAATTAGAAATATATGATTAATTTAATTTTTCTCCAAATATTTTCGTAGCTAAACTAGCTTCGCATACCCGATCTTGTTTTAGTCGTAGTTTCTTCATTACAACTCCGTTTTTGTTGGTTCAACTTGCCACTTCCTTGGATCGAGTCAAATTTTAAGAATATGAACTGAAAATACCTTAGGTTATATTCGAAATCACAGGTTATAGGTCAAACTTTGGTGAAACTTATGAAAGTGATCATTTTCCATCATAAAAACAACATTTAATGATCATTTTTCTAAAAATACTTACACTTTGAGTTAAACCATGAAATTTTTATGTGTTAACATATTTATAAGAAATATCATTTTTTCAGAATATGAACTTCCAATTCAAAGCTTAAGAAGGTTTTTAATTATCCAACCCAAAACAGCCCCCGGTTGCACTCTGACGACGTAGATTCAGTTTTTAAGATGTTCTTTGTAAAACCAAGTTATATCTTGTTAAGTTGGCATATCATTATGATATATTACAGGTCTTTAAGTGTTTTAAAAGTTAAGTTAGAAGGATCTATTTAGTTTGCAAACAAGTTTGAAATCATTCAAACTATGTTCTTGTTGTTAAAATTTTATACCACAAAATAAGATAGCTATATGAATATGAATTGAATAAGATTATGAATAAGGTTACTACCTCAAGTTACTTGGACAAAGTTACTGTAAGAGATGAGAAAAATCCTAGAATCAAAAGAGTGGTGGAGTAGGATTGAAAGGTTGGAAGTAAACTTGTTTACTTGGAAGGATTTTTGAAGTGTACTTGAATGGATTTTCTTATGATGATTAAGGGTTGTTTTTGAAGCTAGATCTTCATGGTTATTTGCTGAGATTGTGAAGAATACTTAAGGTTCCTAAGAGTGTGTTTTTGGTTAGAGAAAATGTGTAGTAAAAATGAAAATGGAATGGAGTATAAATGGTGGTGAAAAGATGTATAAATTTGTAATATTGTGCAAAAGTCTTGTAATATGCCAAATTGATTAATCATGCATGCTAAGATCCAAAATTGGCTGACTCATGGCTGCTAATAAAGTGATTATGATGTGTATATACCAATAGTAAATATGTATAGAAGCTGGGTATGATACGGGTACATATACCCTAGATATACGTATAAAAATCTTGAGAAAACGGAACGAGGATTCAAATATAGCTATCTTTTGTAAATATACTTATATTGTTTTATGTATATAAATCCTTTAAAAGTGATAAAATACATATCTATACGATACATGTATAAGCATTATAAGTTTTAAGTATTTAAGTCGAAGAACGTCACATATAGTTATCGTTTTGAAAACTTAAGTTAGTAGTCTCAAAATATACTTATAACTCATTGTTATTAGTACACAATGAGATGTTAAAACATTCTTAGATCATGTTAAATATATAAAAATACATATATATACACAAACGTATAATTATCGTATGTTATATAGTTCGTGATATCATCGGTCAAATTGGACGGTCAAACGTTGTGTAAAACTCTTTTCAAAAACATAAGTCTCAACAATTTAGATTACTTATCATGTTGGTAAGGTTTAATTTATGTAAATATTAATCTCATAGGTATAAAATGATCGGAAAAATCCGGGTCGTTACAAAAGTGATCTTTTCTGGTGGCGTCATTTAATTTTCTATAATCAATACAGACACGCCATCTTGTTACAGTCCTAGTAGGAATAAGCTCATTTTTTCATTTGTGGTGACATTCATGCCACCTTTCTTAGGTACGCATTGAACTGGGCTTACCCATAGACTATTAGAGATTGGATAAATTAAACCTGCAACTAGCAGTTTAATAATTTCTTTCTTAACAACATCTTGCATATTAGGATTTAGTCTTCGTTGGCGTTGCACATATGTTTTATGACCTTCTTCCATAAGGATTTTATGTGTGCAATACGAAGGACTTATGCCTTTAATGTCATGAATTTTCCATGCAATAGCTGGTTTATGAGCTTTTAGCACAGAAATGAGTTGAGATTTTTCATTTTCCTTAAGAGAAGATGATATTATTATAGGTAATTCAGATTCACCATGTAAATAAGCGTATTCCAAATGGTTTGGAAGTGGCTTTAACTCTAATGTCGGTGGTTCTTCTATCGATGATTTGTATCGATATATTTCTTCCTCTTTTAGCATTTGAAGTTCTTCTGTTGTTGGTTCATATTCATTAGCCATGAGTGCAGCTAACATTTCAGCTTCATCAATTGGTTCAGTCCCTTCTCCTAAAGAACATTCTCCTGTTCCTTGTAATTCTGGAAATTCTTCTAACAATTCTGCATGTGAATCTATAGTTTGAATATAATAACATGTATCATCTGCATATTGCGGTTGTTACATGGCTCTATCAACAGAAAAGGTAACACTCTCGTCCTCTATACTTAGGGTCAGTTTCTTACCGAACACGTCTATTATTGCTTTAGCCGTGTTTAAGAATGGTCTTCCTAATATGAGAGGAACTCGAGAATCTTCTTCCATGTCTAGAATAACAAAATCTACTGGAAATACTAAAGTACCAACTTTAACTAGCATGTTTTCCATTATCCCTAGGATATTTTACTGATCGATCGACTAGTTGTATGCTTATTCGTGTTGGTTTCAACTCTCCAAGGTCTAGTTTAGCGTATAATGAATATGACATTAAATTTATACTAGCACCTAAGTCTGCCAATGCCTCTATTGAACTAAGACTACCCAGAAAACATGGAATTGTAAAACTTCCTGGATCTGATAATTTTTCTGGTATCTTATTCAACAACACTGCAGAACAATTAGCATTCATAGTAACAGTCGAAAGTTCTTCCATTTTCTTTCTATTTGTGATTAGATCTTTCAGAAATTTAGCATATCTTGGCATTCCTGAAATCAAATCAATGAAAAGAAGATTAACATTTATTTGTTTAAACATATCCAAGAATTTAGATTGCTCGACTTCAAGTCTTTCTTTTCTCATTTTACTCGGGTAAGGAAGTAGTGGTTGGTATGGTTTAACATAAAGTTTAGCCTTAACTACGTTATCTTCATTAACCTTTTCAACTACCGGTTCTGTTTCCTTTTCTTGATCAGATTGTGATTCTTGTGGAGTAGAAATAGAGTCATCAGAAATTTCAGGTATTTCTGGTGGTTTAAGTGTAATACTACTTCTCGTGGTAATGGCTTTAGCTGTTTCATTTCGGGGGTTAGCATTTGTATCACTAGGTAGACTTCCCAGTTTTCTTTCCCCTATTAACCTTGCTAGGTTGCTTACTTCTTGTTCCAGATTTTGGATAGAAGCTTGTTGATTTCTAAATGCTTGAGCATTTTGTTCATTGGTTTGTTTCTGAGATGTGAAAAATTGAGCTTGAGATTCAACTAGCTTCGACATCATGTCTTCTAAATTTGGCTTTTTATCATCGGTTTGTGGTGGTTTAATTGAAAAAATAGGTCTTTGCTGATTGTAAGTATTATTAGATACTTGTTGATTGCTAGGACCTTGTTGGTTGTTGTATGGAACATTTCGGTTATAATTCTGATTTTGATTGTAATTTGGTCTTGGCGGTTGATAATTACCTTGGTAATTATTTCCAGGCCTTTGGTTCATGTATGAAACATTCTCTCTTTGTTCCATTATTTGTTCAATACTGAGACAATCTTTTGTCAAATGTGGTCCTCCATACTGCTCACAACTAATTTGTATTACGTGAATATCCTTAGTCATCTTTTCCATTCGTCTCTCGAAAGCATCTATCTTTGCGGAAATGGAATCAAAGTCATGGCTAGAATCGGCTCTAGCCGCTTTAGATGATCTAACGATGTCTTTTTTTAATGCCACTCATGTGAGTGGGAAGCAGTGTTATCAATAATTTTGTAAGCTTCAGTTGCGGTTTTCTTCATAATGGAACCACCAGCTGCTATGTCGATGTCTTTTCTTGTAGTGATGTTGCATCCTTGGTAGAATATTTGTACTATTTGATAAGTGTCTAAACCATGCTGGGGACATCCTCTCAATAACTTTCCAAATCTTGTCCATGCTTCATATAAGGTTTCATTTGGCTTTTGCGTGAACATAACTATTTCTCCTTGAAGTCTCACAGCTTTAGATGCCGGAAAGAATTGTTTAAGAAATTTTTCAACTAAAACATCCCATGTATCAATCGCCCCTTCAGGTAACAATTCTAACCAATCTTTGGCTTCTCCCTTTAAAGTCCAGGGAAATAACATGAGATAGACCTGTTCATCCTCAACTTCTCTGATTTTGAATAGTGTACAGATCCTATTAAAGGTACGAAGATGTTCGTTTGGATCTTCCTTCGGTGCACCACTAAATTGGCATTGATTAGTTACCATGTGTAGGATTTGTCCTTTGATTTCATAATCTGGCGCATTAATGTCTGGTTGAGTAATTGCGTGACCTTGGCCAGTGTGTTTAGCCCTCATTCGGTCTTCCATACTTAGAGGTTCCAGATTTTCCATGATTGGATTTGTTGAATCTGAATCACTGGAGGATTCTGATTTAATGGTTTCTTCCTCGACAATCTCTGGATGAGTGATTTGTGGTTCAGGAGGAATGATTAGTGGTTCAGGATCTCTGAATTGTCCCTGAATATCCTCCGGATTCTCAATCATGAGGTCGGGTTCAAAAAATGGATTATTGAAAATTTGAATTGGGGTACTTGGTTGACTAGATGACGATTCTAAAGAAAAATCAACGGCGACAATGTTGGCTAGATGTCTTGATCGAGTTACAGGTGGTGGACGTATAAAAGATGGTGAACGTTTTGCTCGGTGCATTCACTGAATATCCTATAAGTTATAAAAATAAAAATTATATAAGTTATCAAATTAATAGACTTTTCTGATTTTGCCCACGTTTCGAATAGCCAATAGATGCAGCAGGTAGCCAGGACTCTTTAAATCGGAAGCCCACAACTCGCCAATAACAAATCCAACTATTACTACGAACCAGAAAATTTTGGATGTCTATCAATTTAACCACTTAAAATAATTTTTTTGTCGAAATTTTGAAGATAAAATCTATGTCCTAAAAACTAGAGCGTAGAAATGAGAAAGAAAAAGAGCGCGTCGAAAAACGTCAAAAAATAAAAGGTCGAAAAATAATAATAAGAAAGTAAAGCGTCAAAACTTAAAAGTCTAAAAATTAAATATTAAAAGTTGCGTCTAAAGGTATTAAAGCTTAAAAAGAATTCTATATCCAAAACTGCAATTACTTAAAAGGTACTAAAATTTATTAAATACTAAAGTGATAAGCAACGTCGTAAAATTCTAAGGCGTCTAAATCTTAATCTAAAGAAAAAGCACTTAAGGGATTTTACGGCAAAGCTTAGAAATCTAGAAATAAAAATAAACTACGGCAAAATACTAAACTTAAAACTAATTACGAATGATAAAATAAACAATATACGAATAAACAATTAAAAAGATACGAAATATAGAAATAAAACTTAAAGTTATGAAAATACAATTTTTATAAAAATATAATTTTTATATTATTATTTTATAAAAGTATTATTTTTATAATTAATAAAACTAATTTATACTAAATATTACAAATTAAATAAAACTAAAACTAAATATTAAAATACTTAACCCTAATTAGGTTTTAATTAATAATAATAATAATTAAAACATAAACCCTAATCTGGTCGTACCAGGTACGAGACCTGTCAAGTCACCTCATGCGATCGCATGAGGTGTTAGTTGTCTGGCCATGCGATCGCATGGATTCGGGCTCCAGGCCAAATATTGGGCTGCTACAGTGTAGTGGCCCGATTACTTTTTTTTTTCTTTTCTGATTCTTAAATTTATAAATAAATAAAAAATATGTAATAAAAAAACTTATATTTTTAAAAAAAATACTTATTAGTTTTAATTTTTAACAAAAGAAAAATAAAAATATAAACTTTTTAATTTAAATAGAAATATATTTTTTCTTTTATTATTTTGTATTTTAAAACTTATATAAAATTATATTTTTACAAAAATAGCTTAAAAACTAATATATTTTTTTAATAGCGTTTCGCTTTGGTGTTGATGAGATTCCCCGGCAGCGGCGCCAAAAATTACTTGATGTTATACAAGGTGTATACGAAATAGTTATATTTTTACTACGTAATACTATTAAATACGATACAATTTTACACAAGTTATTTATTTATTTATAGAGTGGATATACCTAAACCTTGCTACAACACTTATAGGCAGTGTACCTAATCGTAGAGTAGTGTAGTTTTTAGTAAGTCCGGTTCGTTCCGCAGGGAGCTAGTCAAGTTTAACGCTATATTTTTAAACTATATTTGTATATATATATATATATATATATATATATATATATATATATATATATATATATATATATATATATATATATATATATAAGTAGTATTATTATTATTATAAAAAGGGGGTTTTTTACCGTTTAGTGACCGGTTTGTCGATTTTAAAACTTTAGTCACAATTAAAACCTAATGTAAAATATTAAATATAAATACAACTTAATTTAAAACGTAAAGTAAATGACGATAAATAAAATTGCGATAATTAAAAGTGCGATAAATAAAATGATAGTAAATAAAAGTGCGATGAGATATAAAATAAAGGAATTATGCTTATTTAAACTTCCGTAATCATGATGTTCGACATGTTGATTTTAATTTATTACCATGGGTTAATTGTCCTTTGTCCTGGATTATTCGATATGTCCATCTGGTTTTTGTCCATAACAGTCCATCAGTCATAAATATAAAGTGCGAGTGTCATCGTCAAATTATCCTTATATCTGAAGTTAAATATTCCAACTAATTGGGGACTTAAACTGTAACAAGGTCTTAATACTTTGTTTAATAATTACACCAGGATATCGACTGCGTGTAACTCAATTTATAGATGTGGCCAGACTTTGGGTGCCATGCGATCGCATGGGATTAACTCTTCCAGGCCATGCGATCGCATGGCCTGCTTTTCCAGCTCATGTACTTTTGTTTTCTTATTTGCCGACGGTTTTTAATATAAATATAATATATAAATAATTTATAGAATTATTTATATATTATATTATATTCGTGTGCATAGTTGACTTGTAATTTTAGCTCCGTTGCATCGCGCGTTGATAGTTGGTTCATGTCCCGGTTCCGAATTTTCGAACGTCCTTTCGTACGATTTAATATCTTGTACTTTGCGTTTCGCGGCTCGTACTCTTGTAATTTTGAGACGTTTCTCATCAATAAATTGAACCTCTTGGATTGTACTTTGTACTTTTTAGCATTTTAGTCGTTTGCGTCTTCAAATCGTCGAATCTGTCTTTTGTCTTCACCTTCTAATATTTAAACGAATATCACTTGTAAATAGAACAATTGCAACTAAAAGCTTGTCTTTCTTGAGGGATAATGCTATGAAATATATGTTTGTTTTTAGCATTATCAGTTTTCTAATTTATAAGACAGATAAAGTAAATGCGATAAAATTCGTAATTCAGATAAGGTTAAAGTGAGTGCATACTATGACTTCATCAGTTATTCTGCCGAGATTATGGAATGCTGGCTCATGAATAGGCAGAGGCCTTGTATTCATTACACTGGTCCTAAACGCCCCTGTCATAAGACATGTCACTGGGTACCGCGTTAGGCTTGAAGATTCTGAATAGACAGCAACATCCCTTACCCCCGACGCCCGTGCAGTCTGACTACAAGCATACACGTTCAGACGGCTCATCCAATTGAGCGACTCGGTTGGGTGACGTATTAACATTCCGAAATGGTCTAAACTTTCGTAAGCATAATAGAATACATGGTTTACCATATCCGAGAGACGTGATGTGTTGCAATGCTTTCGTTAATGATTGGTAAAAGGTAGTTAGGCCCTTAAAAAGAGTTCAACCATAAAGAACACCATGGCCAAGTCAAGCTTGAAATGCCCCGTCCTAATCCATCTGGATGAAGTCATCAACATTTGATCCCAGAGCGATGATCAACTCCAAGTAATGTCCTTAAAATGAGTAAATGCACAGCGGAAGATTTCTTTCATACCTGAGAATAAACATGCTTTAAAGTGTCAACCAAAAGGTTGGTGAGTTCATAGGTTTATCTTAAAACAATAAAATTCATTATTTTGATAAACCATAAAATTTAAATCCTGCATGGTACAAATGGGCCCGAATCCTATACCCACCTGTAATGTACATGCGATATCTTTTAAATACAGTACACCTTTCTCGTGTACGCAACCATTTTTCATAAATCATAGTAACCGTACACATATCTCGTGCACAAAAACTAATACACATAACCTGTGTATAAAAATCATTCTCTCGATACATAACATTCATATCAATTGATGGCAATTATCATGTCCACATAATTCAATGGTGGCAATTATCATATCCACATAATTCAACGGTGGCAATTATCATGTCCACATAATTCAACGGTGGCAATTATCATGTCCACATAATTCAATAATAATCCGCAGAACTTCTGTCTGCATAATAATTCATTCGAGGAATGTTTTGCTTGTGTCTATCTCGTCAAACATTTATAAAAGCATTTCATATATTCGCAGTTCGAAATATATTTCAAAAGCATTTAATAAAGCAGTTGTAAAAATAGCGCATGTATTCTCAGTCCCAAAAATGTAAAGAGTAAAAGGGAGCAAATGAAACTCACCTAATGTATTTTATAGTAAAAATACATATGACTATATTGAACAATGCAGGGCTGGCCTCGAATTCACGAACCTATATCATTTGTATATATATTAAAGTCTCTAATTTTTTTAATCGAACAATTATATGTATTTTTATTAGTGATGTTTATATCAATATCTTATATGTTTTATTATATATTCATTTTGTATATTTAGATAAATAAAAGTATAATTTTTTTTTTTTTAGGTTATGTATATTAAATATAATCTGTGTTTGCAATTTATTAGTTATAATAATATTAGAATAAGTATACTAATAGTAATAATAATTTTAATACTAATAATAGTAATAATAATAATAATAATAATAATAATAACAATAATAGCAACAATAATAGTTTTAATAAAAATGGTAGATTTAAAGTAATGATACTTTTAGTAATTATAGTCATTTCTAATAATAGCAGTATTAATAATAATAATAATGATAATTTTTATAAAAATGATACTTTTACTACTAATGATAGAAAAAAAAATGATAATAATAATACTTTTAATAATAATAATAATAATAATAATAATAATAATAATAATAATAATAATAATAATAATAAAATTTTTGTTAGTACTAATAATAATAACAATAATACTAATAATAATAATAATTCTAAAAATGATAATTTTATTGAAAATGTTATTTTTTTAATGATAACGTTAATAATAATAAAATGATAATTTTTAATAAGAATGATAGTTTTGATAATAATGATAATTCCTTTAATTGTGACTTTTATTATAGTTATACTCATAACCAACTATTTATATCTTCTTAATCATAATCTTCTCCTAATCAAACTAAATAAATGAATCATAATTTTCATATCATTATATTTATAATTATATTCATCAAGTTCTTAATTAGTAGTAGTAATAATAATAATAATAATAATAATAATAATAATAATAATAATAATAATAATAATAATAATAATAATAATAATAATAATAATAATAATAAGTGAGTAAACTACCTCACAAGAGGTCTAAAAACAAAGTCGCCCATGCTCGGGCTCGAACCCCCGACCTCTCGCTACCCCAACACCACAACAAACCATCCTTCCAACTCTATTTTTCTGACTTAAACCCATCTGCAAGATTTATAACCCGTTTTTACTCAGTTCCTATTTTCTCTCGTTAAATTTAAACGGCCCAAATCAATTATCCAAGCCCAATATTTTAACTAAGTCCATGACCCAACCTTTAAATACTTCGGTCCACAGAACAAGATCACAAAGCCAATAAAATTCAAATGGTCCGCTAGATAAAAAAAATATATTACGGTGCTGTAATTGACGGAAAATAAGCCACCACCTTTTATGTATATCACTTTCATTATCCCCACTTGTACATTCTTTCCATTAATAATATCATAGGATACCATAAAAAATATGCAAAAAGGTTTGATGACATTTAATGTAATTTAAGACTTGCTAAAAAAAACGACATGAGGTGTTCGGTGGTTGTGTTACGGGTTCAATTAAAATAGAAAAATTTGCAGGTGTCAATGATTTAATGATGGTTGTGATGATGGATGGTTGATGAAAGCAACAGGAGATGGGTGTTCCTTGGTGGGTACGTAGGTGGTGATAATTTTTACGATGGTGGTTCGACGATTTGAAATGGGTGGTTTTAAGTAGTTGTCGATCAAGAATTTAATTAAGAGGTGGTTGTTACTCGATATAAAAACAGAAACAATATCCATTTCAAATGGGTTTGTGGTAATGAAAGGGTTCGGTTGATGGTGAGGGTGGTGTTTGTAGAGGTAGAGGTGGCTGTTGAGGAGATTGGTGGTCGTGGGTTGAGACTAAAACCATAACAGGAACAAAAAAAAAACAGTAGAAATATGGGTTGTATGTGATGTTGTTTAAGGTTGAGTTCACGAAAAGAAACCTGGAAATCATTAATGTTGAAGAGTGTTTCGGTTGAGTTATACGCGGTTAACAGCAGTAGCGACCAACAGCTCAAGGCTGGCTGTTATCGACGAACATAAATAGTGGAAGAAGCAGTCTCAAGTGGTGGTAATCGGAACAGTAGCAGTCGGTTTTGGAAAGTGATGATCATTAGTGATTTATGGTGGGGTTATAGTGGTCTAGTTGGTGATGATTTGTGTTAGTTGAATCCATCTCTAAGTGCATGTATATTATATATATATATATATATATATATATATATATATATATATATATATATATATATATATATATATATATATATATATATATATATATATGTATGTATGTATAAGTAAGAGTTATGCTAAAAAAATATTCCCCACTTGTACATAATAGAAAAGTTCACGTGAAAAGAAAAATGGGAGACAGAATTAGATAGGAAAATAAAGTAAGAATTATGTTGGTCTAGTGGGTTTGTTATGGGTCAATATCAGGAAGAAAAAGATTAAAAGTGTTACATTAATTGCAAGTATTAGTTGAGAAAGGTGATGGGTTTTCATGTGTTAGCTTTGATCTTGAATTGGAACAGCAACGAAGAATGTAGACGGGTGTTTTTATTCCTTTAGTCATATTCAAGTATATACATATATATAGATTTTAAGTATAATAATATTAATTATAATAATAATAATAATATATAAATAACCATTTAAATGGTGAATGATGGAAAGTAACAGGTAACAACCCTACGTACAATATTTCCATTTCCATTTCAATCCAATCAAGAACTCAATCAACAATTTCTAATTGATTCTGAGAACAATAATGTAAGGATATTAATAATATAATAATAATTATGTTAATAATATATTAAATAAAACATGTTCCATAAATTAAACAGAAATCAAATATATGCCGACAGTTATAATTCGAATAGAATATCGTACTCCGTTGTTAATCAGTAGCGGATAAAAGTGTTCAGAAAAATCCCATATTTTTAAATTAATTATATCTATTTATTTTGGTCATTATGATATAATATTTGATCATTAACTATTAAATAAAAAGTACATTAATTATTCACTCCCATCCCCAAGTAAAATATAAAAAGTTTTAAAATTCAACAAATAGTTCTTAAATATATTTTTAATAAGTCTAAAATATATATTACTCATTTTTGGATCACCGTTTATTTTAAAATCACCTATGTTTGAACTTAACCTTTTGAATGATAGACGATTATTGTTTCCTAAATGAATTCAAAACCATTTATCTTCGAATTACATAAATATATATTAACTAACAAATTAATTATTAATTCAAATCATCAAATCATATAATACTTTATTTAATATCTCTAATTAATATTATATTTACCTATATATATAGTAATACTTGTAATATTATATATACCTATATGGCTATATATATATATATATATATATATATATATATACACATATTTATTTATAAATAATTGTTCGTGAATCGTCGGGAATAGTCAGAGGGTAATTGGTTATATGAATATAGTTCCAAAATTTTTGAGACTCAACATTATAGACTTTGCTTATCGTATCGAAATCATATAAAGATTAAGTTTAAATTTAGTCGAAAATTCCCGGGTCATCACAGTACCTACCCGTTAAAGAAATTTCGTCCCGAAATTTGAGTGAGGTGGTCATGGCTAACAATAAAAATATTTTCATGACCAATATGAGTTGATAATTAGAGGTTTATCATCATTGAATAATGATGATAAAATAATTCGATTATTCTAAGGATACGAATGAAGCTATCGTAAAAGAGTGAATTGAAGAAAAATAAGATTTTCCTTAGCTTTTGACGTAAACAGGGTTGAATTTAGAAAATAAGGTTCGTCTTAAATTTTGACGTAGTCATGGTTGAATTTCGGAATTCAATAGATTTAAAAGAAAAATCTTGAAAATCTATAAGATCTGATTCTTCGGGATTTATGAAAATTAAGATCTCTTTAATTAAATACGGTGATCTGCCCTGATTACTACGTCTGATATTTCCTTTATAAATTTACCTTTTTCGTTCCATTTGTTTTCACCACTTCTATACTCAATTCTCAAATTCAAAAGATTTATGAAAATGCTTAACCCTGTTCTGATCCTTGTTCTTATTCTAATTATCGCAATGATCATTCTTCTTTTCCAACTCCCACCTAAAGAATCTGTTTATTTCTATTATGCTCTAGAGATTATTTTATTTATAATCCTCCCGTGTCTTTATATTGTTATACGTGCAGATATCCACGGTTTGTAATTTCGGTGTTGTCATTGGACTTTATATTTTCTCTTATATTTTGGATCTCTTTGCCTTTTTATTATCCTCTCGACCTCTATTAAAGCGAGCAACGGTCCAGAATTCATAGATATGAATTTCGAAATGAACATAGTTAATGTTCTAAGAAAGAAATGGTAATAACACGATCTTGATTCGTCAAATTACCAGACTATCCGGGAAAGATAGAACTATCAAAAAAATATGTTCTTGATATGTTTATATATCAGATAAAATGTAAGAGTCGTGTAACATGGCACATGATGACGTTATAATCTGTGAATCATCATGTCCTATTTAGAAACTCAGCATGACTTACTGTAATATAATCACGTTGATCAAGTGTCATTATATTATACTAACTCATGCATCAATTTCCAACACTACTTCAAAACATTCATATTTTAAATTCGAAGGTTTACAGAATATAGAAACTAAAATAGTTTCCTTTTATGAGATAACACAGATAGTGCGGAGAGATAATTAATATCGGACGAGAATATTTATGAAGATATCTTCAGAAATATTGAGGATACTAATAATGAAAGATACGATAATATCTTAGAATTTTATAATCAAATTGTGATGAAGACATTCATTCACAATGATTTAGAGCGATTAAGGAGCAAGGTATTCATTAAAGATTTCATCAGGAACAGAATCATCATGATTCTTTATGTACAAGTTTAGTCCTTGTGATTTGTTTAGAGTTTCAGGATGAGAGAACATAATTCTAAGGGATAAATGTTATATGTATATATAACTTTTGATGTAAAAACGCTGCGAGATTTAAAATACTGATTGCTGATTTCCCAATACTTGGTATGGCAATTCTCGTTACAAGATGCGGATAGGGTTTTGATAATTATAATGATTTTTTTGAAAAGTCAAAGATCGATGAAGTTGTTGGTAAGTTTACTGCTAATGTGATGGAATATAAACGATTTCCCGGTAACGATACAAGAGCAAGCACATATATCAAGGTTATAATAAGGCTAATTCGAAAGAAGGTCGAAGTTGATTTTTTTTTTGGAGCTGTGACAAAATTGGCTAATTTGAAAAGGAATTGCAAAGTGATTTTTGGTAATAACAACGCTAAAGGAATTAGCACAGATACGTGTTAAACGTTTACTCAGATTCCGTGAGTTTTTCAGGTGCATAACTATATGCATCAATCTTTTCTTCCATAGATGAAGTGCAGTTGGTTCATCCTCTAAATTGAGGTGTTTTCAAGAATCATGAAAGGTTGGAATGTGGATTGTAATCGTCAGGATACAAATGAGGTTTAAGATGAAATCAAGTGGCAAACTTGAGTTTAGTTTCATATGTTATAATCAATATTTTAATTCATTTTAATTGTCCAATATTATTAGTCCACAGTCGATAGTCCACAGTTACAGTCCAATAATTCATATATTATTTATTATATAATATTCGAATTAATTAATACGTATCGTGACCCGTATACATCTCAGACTCGATCACAACTCAAACTATATATATTATTCTAGAATCAACCTCAACCCTGTATAGCTAACTCTCGCATTACTGCATGTAGAGTGTCTATGGTTATTCCAAATAATATATATAGATGCGTCGATATGATATGTCAAAACCTTGTATACGTGTCCCGATATTTAAAGTGCGTAAATTAAATAACAGAAATTAAATGACGATAAATAAAGTGTGTAAAGTAAATAACAGAAATTAAATGACAATAAAAAATTGCGATAATTAAATTGCGATAAATAAAAAGTAATACGGAATTAACAGTTAGCTAGGAACGGTTAGCTGAAAATAATTAGCGTGGATTCTTAACAAAATTTTCCTCATAGTTAATTTGTTTGTTTCTAACAAATTTTATTTTGTCCAATGTTTTCTTCATTATGCCACTTGTTGGATTATGATAAGTCAAAATCCAAATATGAAATTGAATAAAAATGGTTATTCTGTGGTGAACGGATATGTATATCTGTGGATGTAGGTAGGATAGTAACTGACTGTTGAATCAGATTCGAAGAATGTACAGTGTAACTTATTAATGTGAAATCTAAATATTCATCGGGTATTACCTACCCGTTAAAATATTTTTTACCATTAACAGTTTGTACGAAAGAATTTTTAATTACAATCTTTATAAAAATATATTTACATTTATATTTTCTTCAGATGTAAATCTTGGATTTGATGAATTAATATGATATTAATATCATCTGATTTATCGTTAGAACTGGAATACATAATCTCTAAAACATTAGAGATTACATAATCGCCATGGAGAACTAAGATAATTGATGTAGAACAATACGTAGAACGATGACTATACTCGAGGTACAAAATGAGATGTTGGGGCATGAATTGTTGATGGTACGGGTGCTGTTACTGATGGTACTGTTGGTGCCGGTGATGTTGCTGAAGCTGGTACGTCTTGCACCATATTTTCCAAGGCTACAACTCGGGCGCGAAGCTCGTTGACTTCTTCTATTATACCGGGATGATTGTCGGTTCGGACGAGCGGATGAATGAGGTTTAGAATCTGAGATAGTATATGATCGTGACGAGATACTCTGGAAATGAGAGAGAAAATGGTGTCTCGAACAGGTTCGCCGGTAAACGCATCAGGTTCATTGTCAAGAGGTGAATTCTGTTGGTGGAAGGGATCGCCTTCTTCGCGTCTCCATTGATTAAGTCGACTACGAACCCATCATATGAATTGGGGATGGCTGATTGATTTATTCATTCTGATGACACTGCTTTCGGGGCTTAGGTGAAACTCCATATCGGAACAGCTGTCGGAATCCGAGGAATTCGAACTGGTTGAGAGATTCATCCCGTACGATCAGATGAAGCATTTTTCGATAAGAAATAGATTATAGGATGTAGATTAGTATCCTGCAATACATAATTTACATATGCATATATAATACTAAAATCCCATAAGTTACGGAGGAATCTACGAAAGCTGTCAGGCAAAGTCTACAATAACAGATACGCTAAGATATGAATTTTGTCTATATACTATTCATGCAGTCAATGCAGTGAAATGTGTCTAGACTAAGAATGATAAGCAGGTAATTCTCGACACGAAATGATAAGCAAAACTTTTGACATGCAGACACGGTCGAAGACCAGACCTACTAATGCATCTAAACAACTATCAGTTAGACACACTAATGCAAGACCTGGTTCGCTAAGACCACCGCTCTGATACCAACTGAAATGCCCCGTCCTAATCCATCTGGATGAAGTCATCAACATTTGATCCCAGAGCGATGATCGACTCCAAGTAATGTCCTTAAAATGAGTAAATGCACAGCGGAAGATTTCTTTCATACCTGAGAATAAACATGCTTTAAAGTGTCAACCAAAAGGTTGGTGAGTTCATAGGTTTATCTTAAAATAATAAAATTCATTATTTTTATAGACCACAAAATTTAAATCCTGCATGGTACAAATGGGCCCGAATCCTATACCCACCTGTAATGTACATGCGATATCTTTTAAATACAGTACACTTTTCTCGTGTACGCAACCATTTTTCATAAATCATAGTAACCGTACACATATCTCGTGCACAAAAACTAATACACATAACCTGTGTATAAAAATCATTCTCTCGATACATAACATTCATATCAATTGATGGCAATTATCATGTCCACATAATTCAATGGTGGCAATTATCATATCCACATAATTCAACGGTGGCAATTATCATGTCCACATAATTCAACGGTGGCAATTATCATGTCCACATAATTAAATAATAATCCGCAGAACTTCTGTCTGCATAATAATTCATTCGAGGAATGTTTTGCTTGTGTCTATCTCGTCAAACATTTATAAAAGCATTTCATATATTCGCAGTTCGAAATATATTTCAAAAGCATTTAATAAAGCAGTTGTAAAAATAGCGCATGTATTCTCAGTCCCAAAAATGTAAAGAGTAAAAGGGAGCAAATGAAACTCACCTAATGTATTTTATAGTAAAAATACATATGACTATATTGAACAATGCAGGGCTGGCCTCGGATTCACGAACCTATATCATTTGTATATATATTAAAGTCTATAATTTTTTTAATCGAACAATTATATGTATTTTTATTAGTGATGTTTATATCAATATCTTATATGTTTTATTATATATTCATTTTGTATATTAAGATAAATAAAAGTATAATTTTTTTTTTTTTTAGGTTATGTATATTAAATATAATCTGTGTTTGCAATTTATTAGTTATAATAATATTAGAATAAGTATACTAATAGTAATAATAATTTTAATACTAATAATAGTAATAATAATAATAATAATAATAATAACATTAATAGCAACAATAATAGTTTTAATAAAAATGGTAGATTTAAAGTAATGATACTTTTAGTAATTATAGTCATTTCTAATAATAGCAGTATTAATAATAATAATAATGATAATTTTTATAAAAATGATACTTTTAATACTAATGATAGAAAAAAAAATGATAATAATAATACTTTTAATAATAATAATAATAATAATAATAATAATAATAATAATAATAATAATAATAATAATAATAATAAAATTTTTGTTAGTACTAATAATAATAACAATAATACTAATAATAATAATAATTCTAAAAATGATAATTTTATTGAAAATGTTATTTTTTTAATGATAACATTAATAATAATAAAATGATAATTTTTAATAAGAATGATAGTTTTGATAATAATGATAATTCCTTTAATTGTGACTTTTATTATAGTTATACTTATAACCAACTATTTATATCTTCTTAATCATAATCTTCTCCTAATCAAACTAAATAAATGAATCATAATTTTTATATCATTATATTTATAATTATATTCATCAAGTTCTTAATTAGTAGTAGTAGTAGTAATAATAATAATAATAATAATAATAATAATAATAATAATAATAATAATAATAATAATAATAATAATAATAATAATAATAATAATAATAATAATAAGTGAGTAAACTACCTCACAAGAGGTCTAAAAACAAAGTCGCCCATGCTCGGGCTCGAACCCCCGACCTCTCGCTACCCCAACACCACAACAAACCATCCTTCCAACTCTATTTTTCTGACTTAAACCCATCTGCAAGATTTATAACCCGTTTTTACTCAGTTCCTATTTTCTCTTGTTAAATTCAAACGGCCCAAATCAATTGTCCAAGCCCAATATTTTAACTAAGTCCATGGCCCAACCTTTAAATACTTCGGTCCACAGAACAAGATCACAAATCCAATAAAATTCAAATGGTCCGCTAGATAAAAAAAAAATATTACGGTGCTGTAATTGACGGAAAATAAGCCACCACCTTTTATGTATATCACTTTCATTATCCCCACTTGTACATTCTTTCCATTAATAATATCATAGGATACCATAAAAAAATATGCAAAAAGGTTTGATGACATTTAATGTAATTTAAGACTTGATAAAAAAAACGACATGAGGTGTTCGGTGGTTGTGTTACGGGTTCAATCAAAATAGAAAAATTTGCAGGTGTCGATGATTTAACGATGGTTGTGATGATGGATGGTTGACGAAAGCAACAGGAGATGGGTGTTCCTTGGTGGGTACGTAGGTGGTGATAATTTTTACGATGGTGGTTCGATGATTTGAAATGGGTGGTTTTAAGTAGTTGTCGATCAAGAATTTAATTAGGAGGTGGTGGTTGCTCGATATAAAAATAGAACCAATATCCATTTCAAATGGGTTTGT
Organism: Rutidosis leptorrhynchoides; assembly: GCF_046630445.1. Taxonomy (NCBI): domain Eukaryota; kingdom Viridiplantae; phylum Streptophyta; class Magnoliopsida; order Asterales; family Asteraceae; genus Rutidosis; species Rutidosis leptorrhynchoides. Next base: position 63,858,260 of record NC_092334.1, read on the forward strand.
GGTAATGAAAGGGTTCGGTTAATGGTGAGGGTGGTGTTTGTAGAGGTAGAGGTGGCTGTTGAGGATATTGGTGGTCTTGGGTTGAGACTAAAACCATAACAGGAACGAAAAAAAAAAAACAGTAGAAATATGGGTTGTATGTGATGTTGTTTAAGGTTGAGTTCACGAAAAGAAACCTGGAAATCATTAATGTTGAAGAGTGTTTCAGTTGAGTTATACGCGGTTAACAGCAGTAGCGACCAACAGCTCAAGGCTGGCTGTTATCGACGAACATAAACAGTGGAAGAAGCAGTCTCAAGTGGTGGTAATCGGAACAGTAGCAGTCGGTTTTGGAAAGTGATGATCATTAGTGATTTATGGTGGGGTTATAGTGGTCTAGTTGGTGATGATTTGTGTTAGTTGAATCCATCTCTAAGTGCATGTATTATATATATATATATATATATATATATATATATATATATATATATATATGTATATATATATATATATATGTATAAGTAAGAGTTATGCTAAAAAAATATTCCCCACTTGTACGTAATAGAAAAGTTCACGTGAAAAGAAAAATGGGAGACAGAATTAGATAGGAAAATAAAGTAAGAATTATGTTGGTCTAGTGGGTTTGTTATGGGTCAATATCAGGAAGAAAAAGATTAAAAGTGTTACATTAATTGCAAGTATTAGTTGAGAAAGGTGATGGGTTTTCATGTGTTAGCTTTGATCTTGAATTGGAACAGCAACGAAGAATGTAGACGGGTGTTTTTATTCCTTTAGTCATATTCAAGTATATACATATATATAGATTTTAAGTATAATAATATTAATTATAATAATAATAATAATATATAAATAACCATTTAAATGGTGAATGATGGAAAGTAACAGGTAACAACCCTACGTACAATATTTCCATTTCCATTTCAATCCAATCAAGAACTCAATCAACAATTTCTAATTGATTCTGAGAACAATAATGTAAGGATATTAATAATATAATAATAATTATGTTAATAATATATTAAATAAAACATGTTCCATAAATTAAACAGAAATCAAATATATGCCAACAGTTATAATTCGAATAGAATATCGTACTCCGTTGTTAATCAGTAGCGGATAAAAGTGTTCAGAAAAATCCCATATTTTTAAATTAATTATATCTATTTATTTTGGTCATTATGATATAATATTTGATCATTAACTATTAAATAAAACTACATTAATTATTCACTCCCATCCCCAAGTAAAATATAAAAAGTTTTAAAATTCAACAAATAGTTCTTAAATATATTTTTAATAAGTCTAAAATATATATTACTCATTTTCGGATCACCGTTTATTTTAAAATCACCTATGTTTGAACTTAACCTTTTGAATGATAGACGATTATTGTTTCCTAAATGAATTTAAAACCATTTATCTTCGAATTACATAAATATATATTAACGAACAAATTAATTATTAATTCAAATCATCAAATCATATAATACTTTATTTAATATCTCTAATTAATATTATATTTACCTATATATATAGTAATACTTGTAATATTATATATACCTATATGGCTATATATATATATATATATATATATATATATATATATATATATATATATATATATATATATATATATATATACATATACATATACATATTTATTTACAAATAATTGTTCGTGAATCGTCGGGAATAGTTAGAGGGTAATTGGTTATATGAATATAGTTCCAAAATTTTTGAGACTCAACATTATAGACTTTGCTTATCGTATCGAAATCATATAAAGATTAAGTTTAAATTTAGTCGGAAATTCCCGGGTCATCACAAAGCTGACTTCCATGAACACGTTCGGTTATCCTAACTGTCCAATCCTTTATGTGTCTAAACAAACAGCTCCTTAATTAACTAATAATCCCTCAAGCGGGGTGCAATGCTTGAGACCGCATTATGGTGCAGTGTACTGGTCAACACTAACCGGGTTCCATGGCCTTACTTAGCAGAGGTAAATCTTACAACAACCATTGTGCTTCAGCGTGCACGTACGAAGTTTATATGCTTAGTGACTATACAAGCATGGTCTAGGACCGACAATGTACTAAGGGTCTAGTCAGATGTTTCACTACGAAAGAGTCCTCAGTTGGAATCCAAAGCTCGATAGACTTACTACAACTGGTGTGCCTCGGTCGATCTTACGTTGTATCCGATAGACTTCTCTTACCAAGGGGTGACACAGATAGTGTACTCTGAATCGGGGTTCGCGACTTCCCAATAACAGAGCCTATAACTGTGATGACCCGGCAATTTCCGACCAAATTTAAACTTATTCTTAATATGATTTCGACATGATAAGCAAAGTTTGTTAAGTTGAATCTCAAAAAGTTTAAAACTGTATTCATACATTCAGTTAACCTCGACCAGATTCCAACGATTCACGAACCATTATATAATTGGATATGAATATATATGTATATAAATATGTATATAAATACTACTTGTAAATATATAAAATAATATTAAATTTATTTGTTTAAAAATATATAATATATATTATGTGATAAAACTTGTTATTTTAAACTGATTATATTTAGAGAGAGAGTAAATAAAAAAATGAATGATTTCGAGCTTAATTAGTAACGTCGGTAACACTCGGTTGATGTTTTGTTAGCTTTAATATAGATATTGTACATATTCATGAAGGATTGAAATAAAAGTTTGACTGTAAATTGATTACGAATATTTTAGATTTGTCAAAAATATTTTTACCTTTTTAAGATTTAATATTAGCACTCCGTACATATAAATTGAAACAGAAAATAAATAATTATTGAACCTTTTTGATCGGGTTTCAAACAGTTAATGAGTGAAATAATTAATTATATTTAATCTAAAAGTTTGGAATTTTTAGGAACACTTTTATACGACAACTGTTTAGCAATGGACACGATATAGCCATCCGGGATAAACTGTCGGTAGGATACTCCAAATTCAAGGCTGCTATGTGCATGATCTTTTCATTTGCATTATGAGTGTGATTAATATATAATATTATATATACAATTCGTTACCTGTCTCAATCTCAAAATCAATATACATATGCATATTACATAAGATAACAAATCATCCGTTCACTAGTGTTCACTGTTACTGCTTTTAATTGGTTCCCACTTTGAAGATTTCAATTATTACTTTACAATTATCATGATTAATTAAATATAATTAATATTAATTATTATTAATATTATAATATATAATATACATATATCTCTATATCTAGATCGAGAGAGTTAGGGAGAATCCCACCACCATTCTAATTGAATACCCAATACATTTTTTTTTCTTTTCTGATCATTAATATGGTCACTACCTCACCATCATTTATGTATTCTTTGCTCAAACCATGGATGTCACTCCTATTCGTTGTTAACTATAACCGAATCCAAAAACTTTAACATTTCACTTCCTCTATCGGACTCGACTATAATTCAGCCGTTCAACTGTTCGCGAGAGTTATGTTTCAGAGTTCGCCTCCTTGTTGAGATCGCATATAATCACTTTGAGCTGGAGAGTTGATGTCATGTGCCTCGTAGTTTCCACAGGTTAGGATGTTCCATATGTATAAATCATACATAATCATCATCATCTATCACCACCGATGATCACCCTCACCAACCTCTCCATCGCCGCCATCATTTTCAACTTCACCACACCACCTTGAACCCATGAACCACCATCTTGAAACCATTGTTACTGCAGCTTATATGCTCGAGAACACCTCCTGTTCTTTCTCTTTTTGAACTACAACAACCTCCACCATCGCAACTATATATAGCTTATCTACTACACACACATACGCTAGTACACAACCAACTCGATCCCCACCAATTCTAACTCATGAACACGCAACCACCACCATAAATTACTATGTCTACCATGTTTCTGTATTGAACCAAACAACCATGACACCACCGAATTTTTTTCTTTTCTTTCTTCTGCGAACCCCTGCTGATGCGTCTGATTTGTTTATATTCCTGTCCAAGAATCAGAATGAGGTTAGACGAAGATGATTGCTAAATGATGATGATGACTGGAAGATGATACGCCAAGAAGACGATGAATAGTATTCATGGTGATAAAGTTATGAAGATAACAATGGTGATAATAATCGACTGCTATTGATTCTCTGTTTATTAACCCAAACCCCATAGTGTTATTTACTGCTAAGTCGATGGTTGAAGACCCCCATGATCAACTTGCAACAGATGTTGTAACAGTAACGATAATAATGAAAAAGATGATGCTACAGTGCATCTATCTGCCTATATTTCTGTTTATAACAAATACCACCACCATCGCTACACATGATCAAAACCCCCATTTTTATTTTTTTCTTTTCGTCGAAGAGTTGCTGCTACACCGTTGTATCCTGTTTCTGTTACAGCGATAATGATGATGATTTTGTGACGAGGTGGATTTAGATATTGTGGACTCCTTATTGATTTTTGGCCGATAACTTTAATAGGGTTTGATTTAAATCGATTACTGATTGGGCTGTGGGAATAAAATGTGGACTAGTTTTATGGGCTTGTAAACTTATTTTCTCGGGCCAAGTTCTATTTAAGATGTTGGGCCTTTTTGTTGGGCCGAAATGAGAAAAGGAGGGTTAAATAGATTTCGGGTATGATATATTTCAGAAAGAAATTGATGGATCAATGGTCTAGAGTGTTGGTGTTTGAGCAAAGGGTCTCAGGTTCGAGCCTGGGCTGCGACATCTTTTTAGGAAACTATTCTTTAAGGTAGAATACTTATTATTCATATTGTTATTATTATTATTATTATTTATAATAATAATAATTATTATTATTGTTATTATTATTATTATTATTAATATTATGATTATGATTATTTTGATATCATTATATATATTAAAATGTTATTGTTATTAAAAATTATAATCATTATTATCATTACTTTAGTATTATTATAATTATTATTTTAACAAACAAATGATATTTTTATAAATATATTTATTATATGTATATATCATATTACATACTAATGTTATTATTATTTAAGCTACATATAATATATAAATATATTTTAATATAATCATATATATAAAATTGATTACATTATATATATATATATATATATATATATATATATATATATATATATATATATATATATATATATATATATATATATATATATATATTTTAACTAAAAACATTTTAATATGAATCTAATATATATATATATATATATATATATATATATATATATATATATATATATATATATATATATATATAAGTATTTATTTAAAATAAATAAATAGATATAATTAAGTTATTTATTAATAAATATTAAAAAATAAACTTGTTTAAATGTTATTATATGTGTTAATATATATACTTGATTTAGGTTTGTGAATCCGAGGCCAACCCTACATTATTCAGTTGTTAAATATCGTCATATGTATTTTTACTACAAAATACATTAGGTGAGTTCATTTGATTTCCTTTTACTCTTTACATTTTTGGGACTGAGAATACATGCGCTGTTTTTACAACTGCTTTATTAAATGCTTTTGAAATATATTTTGAACTGTGAATACATGAAATGCTTTTATAAATGTTTGACGAGATAGACACAAGCAAAACATTCCTCGAATGAATTATTATGCAGACAGAAGTTCTGCGGATTATTATTAAATTATGTGGACATGATAATTGTCACCATTGAATTATGTGGACATGATAATTGCCACCATTGAATTATGTGGACAGGATAATTGCCACTATTGAATTATGTGGACATGATAATTGCCACCAATTGATGTGAATGTTATGTATCGAGAGAATGATTTTTATACACAGGTTATGTGTATTATATTTTGTGCACAAGATATGTGTACGGTTACTAAGATTTATGAAAGATGATTTCGTACACGAGAAAGGTGTACTGTATTTAAAATATATCGCATGTGCATTACAGGTGGGTATAGGATTCGGGCCCATTTGTACCATGCAGGATTTAAATCTTGTGGTCTATCAAAATGATGAATTTTATTGTTTTATGATAAACTTATGAACTCACCAATCTTTTAGTTAACACTTTAAAGCATGTTTATTCTCAGGTATGAAAGAAATCTTCCGCTGTGCATTTGCTCATAGTACATGGAGTCGTTTATGGCATATAGAGGTCAGAACCTCGCAATGGGACCAACTGTTGAAGACTTCGTCCAGATGGATTAGGACAGGAATTTCAGTTGGTATCAGAGCGGTGGTCTTAGCGAACCAGTTCTTGCATTAGTCTATCTAACTGATAGTCGTTATGATGCATTAGTGAGTCTGGACTTCGACCGTGTCTGCATGTCAAAAGTTTTGCTTATCATTTTTGTTAGAAATCGTCTGCGTATCATCCTTAGGAAATTACCTGCTCATTATTCTTAGTCTAGACACATTTTACTGCATTGACTGCATGAATTGTGTATAGACAAAATTCATATCTTAGCGTATCTGTTACTGTAGACCTTGCCTGATATCTCTCGTAAATTTTTCTGTAATTTAAGGGATCCTGGTACTATATATATCTATGCATTTTATGCATTGAGAATACCATCCAACTATCATTTGTTGTCACTAAACGTTTCATACCAAAAATCTTTTCTGTGATCGCGTAAGATGGCCTCTACAAATCGACCAAGTTCATCTGACTCCGAAGACAGCGTGACGGGAGCACACCAACCGATCAACTACCATGATTACTGGAGAAAATGGGGGTGGGTTCGCGACATACTCACCCTATGGAGAAGGGAAGAAGGTACTCCATATCATGAATCGAATTTACCACCTAACCTTGGAGTACTTGACCCGCTCACCGGCGAACTCGTTCGCAACACCGTTTATACCCTTTTTGCAAGAATTTTTCGTCTTGAGGCTACCATTAACGGAACTAGAGAAGATATCCAACCTCTACCTCACACTGATAATCAACCAGGGTTAGTAGAAGAAGTTAGAGAACTCCGAGCTCGAGTATTAACTTTAGAGAGCACGGTATACAATTTGCAAGCACCAGCAGTATCACCAACACCAGTAACATCACCAGCCTTAGCACCAATGGCACCAGTACCACCAACAACCCAAGTTTCAACAATCCATGCCTCAACATCTCATTCTGTACCTCGAGTATAATCATCGTTCTACGAATCATTCTACATCATTTATCTTCGTTCGACATGGCGATTATGTAATCTCTAATGTTTTAGAGATTATATATTCTTGTTCTAACGGTAAATCAAATGAGTTTAATATCATATTGACTCATTAAATCCATGATTACATCTGAAGAAAATATATATGTATATATATATTTTCATAAAGATTGTAATTAAAAAAATTTTAGTACAAACCATTAATGGTGAAAATATTTTAACGGGTAGGTAATACCCGAGAAATATTTAGATTTCACATTAATAAGTTACACTGTACATTCTTTGAAGCTGATTCAACAGTCGTTTACTATCCTACTTACATCCACCGATATACAAATCCGTTCACTACAGAATAACCATATTCATTCAATTTCATATTTGGGTTTTGACTTATCAGAATCCAACAAGTGGCATAATGAAGAAAACATTTGACAAAATAAAATTTGTTAGAAACAAACAAATTAACTATGAGGAATTTTGTTAAGAATCCACGCTAACTGTTCCTAGTTAACTGATTACATTTTATTTATTGCAGTTTATTTATCGCAATTTTATTTATCGTCATTTAATTTCTGTTATTTATTTTACGCACTTTAAATATCGGGACACGTATACAAGGTTTTGACATATCATATTTATTTGGAATCACCATAGACACTCTATATGTAGTAATGATCGAGTTCTCTATACAAGGTTGAGGTTGATTATACAATAATATATATACTTTGAGTTGTGATCGAGTCTGAGATGTATACGGGTCACGACACGTATTAATTAATTCGTGTATAATATATTAAACTATATAGGAATTGCTGGACTGTTAACTATGGACTATCGACTGTGGACTAATAACATTGTACAAATAAAAAGAATTAAAATATTGATTATAACATATGAAACTAAACAATTCTTCAAGTTTGCCACTTGATTTCATCTTAAACCTCATTTATGTCTTGACGATTACAATCTGCGTTCAAACCTTTCATGATTCTTGAAAATACCTCAATCGAGAGGATGAACCAACCGCACTTCATCTACGGAAGAAAAGATCGATGCATATAGTTATGCACCTGAAAACACTCGGAACCTGAGTAAACGTTTAACACTTATCTGTGCTAATTCCTTTAGTGTTATTATTACCCAAAATAACTTGGTAATTCCTTTCAAAGTAGCAAATTTTGTCACAGCTTCAGCAAGTCAACTTCGACTTTTCGTTCGAAACAACCTTATTATCACCTTGATTTATATGTACGCTCTTTTATTGCTACCGAAGAACCTTTTATATTCCACCATATTACCAGCAGATGTACCAGAAACCTCGTCGCTCCTTGGTTTAAAATCTCTCTGACAAATCACTGTATTTATCTATTGAAGTCTCATCATGTACTCATCTGCATCTTGTAACAAGAATTGCCATACCATTTACTGGGAATCAGCAAATTTGTATTGTGAGTCTCGCAATGTTTCCACATCAACAGTTATATGTATCCATATAACATTTATCTCTTAGAACTATGATCTTCCATTCTGAAATTCTGAAAAGCACCCAGTCTGCGAATTAATACTCTGAATTTTTAAAAGTTGAATGAAGCAACAAAAACTGTAAAAGACCTCAACAGCCAAAATTTGATGATAAAGAATTGTATGTTGGCAAAGCTCAGAAAAAGTTTGAAACTGAAAAACTGATTGAGCAAACTACGAAGGAGTCTCTGAACAAATAACAAGGACTAAAATAGTACATTAAGAATCCTGATGAATCTGTTTCTGATGAAATCTTTAGCGAATACCTTACTTCTGATTCCAAACTATTGCGGACAAATTTTCTTCACCATCCTTCGATATTAGAAATTCCAAGATATCATCGTATCTTTCATTATAAATATCCTCCATATTTCTGAAGATATTTTTATAACTATTCTTATCTGAAATTATTAATCTCTTCGTGCTATCAGTATTACATCATATAGAAACTGTTAGTTTCTATATTCTGTAAACTTTCGAGCTTAAAATATGAATGTTATTGAAGTAATGTTGGGAACTGATGCATGAGTTAGTATAATATAATGACACTTGATCAACGTGATTATATTACAGTAATTCATGCTGAGTTTCTAATGGAACGTGATGATTCACAGTACCATCATCATGTGCCATGTTACACGACTCTTACATTTTACCCAATCTCCAAACATATTAAGAACATATCCTATTGATAGTTCTATTCTCAGTGATTCTGGTAATTTAACAAATCAAATCGTGCTATTACGTTCTTTCTTGCTTGGAACATTAAGTTCATTCAGAACTCCATACCTACAAATTCTGGACCAATACTTGCGAAAAGAAAACAAAAGCATGAAGCTCCGAAATAGAAAGGGGGTATAAATCACAGCAAATAAGAGAGGGCATTAACTGTGGATGACAATGGTTATAGGAGATAGAAGCAGGAACACCGAAATATAAGAGAAAATATAAAGCCCAATAACAACACGGAGATTACAAACCGTGGATATTAATACGAATAGCAATATAAAGACACGATAGAATTAAGAATAGTATCATCCCAAGGTAATAGTAGAAGTAAACAGATTCTTCTGGTGGAAGTTTCAAAAGAAGGATGACAGAAAGGATAATTAGGAAAATATCAATGATCAGAACTGGATGAAGCACTTTCAAAATCTTTGAGAAGTAAGAATTAAGAATGAAAGTATAGAAAATAGGAGTGGTGGAAAATAATGGAACGAAAAAAGTTTAATTTATAATGGAAATATCAGACAGAGTAATCGATGCAGATCACCGTATTTAATTATAGACATCTTAATTTCCTTACTCGCCGAAGAGTCAAATCTTTTAGATTTCGAAGATTTTCTTTAAATTCCGGAATTCAATCAAGACAACGTCAAAAGTTAAGACGCACCTTATTTTCTGAATTCAACCATGACTAGTCAAAAGTTATGATTGAATTTTGTCTTTCTCATTTCACTCTTTCGTGATAGCTTCACTCGTACTCTTCGAGTAGTCGAATTATCCTATCTATATTACTCAATGGTAATAAAACTCTATTTATCAGTTTATATGAGTCATGAAAACATTTTTGTTATTAGCCATGACCACCTCACTCAAATTTCGGGACGAAATTTCTTTAACGGGTAGGTACTGTGACGACCCGGCAATTTCCGACCAAATTTAAAATTATTCTTAATATGATTTCGACATGATAAGCAAAGTTTGTTAAGTTGAATCTCAAAAAGTTTAAAACTGTATTCATACATTCAGTTAACCTCGACCAGATTCCAACGATTCACGAACCATTATATAATTGGATATGAATATATATGTATATAAATATGTATATAAATACTACTTGTAAATATATAAAATAATATTAAATCTATTTGTTTAAAAATATATAATATATATTATGTGATAAAACTTGTTATTTAAAACTGATTATATTTAGAGAGAGAGTAAATAAAAAAATGAATGATTTCGAGCTTAATTAGTAACGTCGGTAACACTCGGTTGATGTTTTGTTAGCTTTAATATAGATATTGTACATATTCATGAAGGATTGAAATAAAAGTTTGACTGTAAATTGATTACGAATATTTTAGATTTGTCAAAAATATTTTTACCTTTTTAAGATTTAATATTAGCACTCCGTACATGTAAATTGGAACAGAAAATAAATAATTATTGAACCTTTTTGATCGGGTTTCAAACAGTTAATGAGTGAAATAATTAATTATATTTAATCTAAAAGTTTGGAATTTTTAGGAACACTTTTATACGACAACTGTTTAGCAATGGACACGATATAGCCATCCGGGATAAACTGTCGGTAGGATACTCCAAATTCAAGGCTGCTATGTGCATGATCTTTTCATTTGTATTATGAGTGTGATTAATATATAATATTATATATACAATTCGTTACCTGTCTCAATCTCAAAATCAATATACATATGCATATTACATAAGATAACAAATCATCCGTTCACTAGTGTTCACTGTTACTGCTTTTAATTGGCTCCCACTTTGAAGATTTCAATTATTACTTTACAATTATTATGATTAATTAAATATAATTAATATTAATTATTATTAATATTATAATATATAATATACATATATCTCTATATCTAGATCGAGAGAGTTAGGGAGAATCCCACCACCATTCTAATTGAATACCCAATACATTTTTTTTTCTTTTCTGATCATTAATATGGTCACTACCTCACCATCATTTATGTATTCTTTGCTCAAACCATGGATGTCACTCCTATTCGTTGTTAACTATAACCGAATCCAAAAACTTTAACATTTCACTTCCTCTATCGGACTCGACTATAATTCAGCCGTTCAACTGTTCGCGAGAGTTATGTTTCAGAGTTCGCCTCCTTGTTGAGATCGCATATAATCACTTTGAGCTGGAGAGTTGATGTCATGTGCCTCGTAGTTTCCACAGGTTAGGATGTTCCATATGTATAAATCATACATAATCATCATCGTCTATCACCACCGGTGATCACCCTCACCAACCTCTCCATCGCCGCCATCATTTTCAACTTCACCACACCACCTTGAACCCATGAACCGCCATCTTGAAACCATTGTTACTGCAGCTTATATGCTCGAGAACACCTCCTGTTCTTTCTCTTTTTGAACTACAACAACCTCCACCATCGCAACTATATATAGCTTATCTACTACACACACATACGCTAGTACACAACCAACTCGATCCCCACCACTTCTAACTCATGAACACGCAACCACCACCATAAATTACTATGTCTACCATGTTTCTGTATTTAACCAAACAACCATGACACCACCGAATTTTTTTCTTTTCTTTCTTCTGCGAACCCCTGCTGATGCGTCTGATTTGTTTATATTCCTGTCCAAGAATCAGAATGAGGTTAGACGAAGATGATTGCTAAATGATGATGATGACTGGAAGATGATACGCCAAGAAGACGATGAATAGTATTCATGGTGATAAAGTTATGAAGATAACAATGGTGATAATAATCGACTGCTATTGATTCTCTGTTTATTAACCCAAACCTCATAGTGTTATTTACTGCTAAGTCGATGGTTGAAGACCCCCATGATCAACTTGCAACAGATGTTGTAACAGTAACGATAATAATGAAAAATATGATGCTACAGTGCATCTGTCTGCCTATATTTATGTTTATAACAAATACCACCACCATCGCTACACATGATCAAAACCCCCATTTTTATTTTTTTTCTTTTCGTTGAAGAGTTGCTGCTACACCGTTGTATCCTGTTTCTGTTACAGCGATAATGATGATGATTTTGTGACGAGGTGGATTTAGATATTGTGGACTCCTTATTGATTTTTGGCCGATAACTTTAATAGGGTTTGATTTAAATCGATTACTGATTGGGCTGTGGGAATAAAACGTGGACTAGTTTTATGGGCTTGTAAACTTATTTTCTCGGGCCAAGTTCTATTTAAGATGTTGGGCCTTTTTGTTGGGCCGAAATGAGAAAAGGAGGGTTAAATAGATTTCGGGTATGATATATTTCAGAAAGAAATTGATGGATAAATGGTCTAGAGTGTTGGTGTTTGAGCAAAGGGTCTCAGGTTCGAGCCTGGGCTGCGACATCTTTTTAGGAAACTATTCTTTAAGGTAGAATACTTATTATTCATATTATTATTATTATTATTTATAATAATAATAATAATAATAATAATAATTATTATTATTATTATTATTATTATTATTATTATTAATATTATGATTATGATTATTTTGATATCATTATATATATTAAAATGTTATTGTTATTAAAAATTATAATCATTATTATCATTACTTTAGTATTATTATAATTATTATTTTAACAAACAAATGATATTTTTATAAATATATTTATTATATGTATATATCATATTACATACTAATGTTATTATTATTAAAGCTACATATAATATATAAATATATTTTAATATAATCATATATATAAAATTGATTACATTATATATATATTTTGACTAAAAACATTTTAATATGAATCTAATATATATATATATATATATATATATATATATATATATATATATATATATATATATATATATTAAGTATTTATTTAAAATAAATAAATAGATATAATTAAGTTATTTATTAATAAATATTAAAAAATAAACTTGTTTAAATGTTATTATATGTGTTAATATATATACTTGATTTAGGTTCGTGAATCCGATGCCAACCCTACATTATTCAGTTGTTAAATATCGTCATATGTATTTTTATTACAAAATACATTAGGTGAGTTCATTTGATTCCCTTTTACTCTTTACATTTTTGGGACTGAGAATACATGCGCTGTTTTTACAACTGCTTTATTAAATGCTTTTGAAATATATTTTGAACTGTGAATACATGAAATGCTTTTATAAATGTTTGACGAGATAGACACAAGCAAAACATTCCTCGAATGAATTATTATGCAGACAGAAGTTCTGCGGATTATTATTGAATTATGTGGACATGATAATTGTCACCATTGAATTATGTGGACATGATAATTGCCACCATTGAATTATGTGGACAGGATAATTGCCACTATTGAATTATGTGGACATGATAATTGCCACCAATTGATGTGAATGTTATGTATCGAGAGAATGATTTTTATACACAGGTTATGTGTATTATATTTTGTGCACAAGATATGTGTACGGTTACTAAGATTTATGAAAGATGATTTCGTACACGAGAAAGGTGTACTGTATTTAAAATATATCGCATGTGCATTACAGGTGGGTATAGGATTCGGGCCCATTTGTACCATGCAGGATTTAAATCTTGTGGTCTATCAAAATGATGAATTTTATTGTTTTATGATAAACTTATGAACTCACCAATCTTTTAGTTAACACTTTAAAGCATGTTTATTCTCAGGTATGAAAGAAATCTTCCGCTGTGCATTTGCTCATAGTACATGGAGTCGTTTATGGCATATAGAGGTCAGAACCTCGCAATGGGACCAACTGTTGAAGACTTCGTCCAGATGGATTAGGACAGGGCATTTCAATAACTACGTTCTATTAGTTGAAAAAGCGATTGAGTTTAAAGCATAATCGGAAAGCATTTCAACATCATACACATACAATAATATTATTTCGGCATTATAACTGCTTACATCATAGCATACACTAAAGATAACTACTCGCTAATCATGGCAACAATATCATAAAATATTATATAAGATAAAGGATAGAAGTACCAGTAGATTAAACGAGTTCCGAATACAAAAGTGACAACTTCAAGACTCTAGACCGCTCCTAATACAATCTTCAGCGTTCTTCTCCGGGTACTAGGTTTCCCGCACGGAGTCGAAGGCCTTGAGAGTATGACTAATATTGTACAAGAGAGAGAAAGAAGTGAATTGAAGTGTGTGTTGGAATGAATGACAAAACCCCTTTAAATAGACTAGGAATTTGCCAAAATATGGCTGGCTGGCCGTTTGGTGGCCCGTATTTGGCAGGCCGTTTGCCTGGCAGCCCGTATGGCAGGCCGCTTGGTGAGCCGTATTTGGCAGGCCGTTTTCATACTGGCAGGCCGTATGGCAGGCCGTTTTTGATGCTGGTCAGCCTTGATTCACTGGATCGTAACTTGATTTCTTGTCTTTCACCGTTTTCGCTCTAGAATCTTCGTTTTAGCTCTGATTCTCTTGATTCTTTTTGCACCGCCTTCGTAATTACTTGTTCTTCAATTCCAACTGACGAAGTGGTTATTTTGCCGATAAAGTTCGAATCTTTGTTGTTTTTGGGCTTTAATACCGGGGTGAAAACGTGACTTTTTAGCCGATATCATTCATCATTTTTTGTTTTAGTTTTCGTCTTGTCGAGAGAAAAAACCCAAATGCTCAATCAATAAAGTGAGATGTACATCAACGATTCGTACAAACTATTTAATAAAATAGGAAAAACTATTTATAATATATATATATATATATATATATATATATATATAACAAAAATGAGTTATAAAAAATGAGTTACGTGATTAATTTGTAATGAGAGAAAAAAGTTAAACAATAATAAAGTAGAAAGCTATGTGATTGATTTGATAATGATAATAATAATAATAATAATATTAATAATTTAATAATATTAATAATAGTGAATGGTTATTAGATAGTGAAAATTGTGTGAGCGATTTATAATGAATGAGAAGGTTGATGGTTAAATTATAAAATTTGAAAAGTTTGTGGTAAGTTTATAAAAACTATGAAGATAAGTAGTATAAAGGGTGGAGTTGAATTATAAAAAATAAAAAGTTTGGTGTACGTTTGTGAAGCTTCTAAAGTTCACTATTCACTTGAACTATATATTTTAGGTATATAGTATAATATAATTTTTGATTTTTTTTTTATTTTTATAGATTATTTTTAGGGTTAAATAATTAATTACCCAATAAAATTAATAAAAATATTGTTAACGCATTTGGTCATATTTTTTTACTCATGCTTATGTTAACTATTTTTTCCTTTGTTTCTTTTTTCTTGTTATTTTTTTTATTTTATCATTTTTTGATTTTTTATAGATAGTGTTTTTGATAACTTTTTCTTTTACCTTTATTATGTTTTATTAGTTTTACTTCTTTTGATAAAATTGATATTATTTAAAAAAATGTATTAAAACTTTCTTCCTTAAATGGTTGTTATAATTTTTTAATCCGTTATCTTCACTATAGTTAATATTTCAAAATAGTTTTCTGCACGAACAGTCATGTTTTTGTGTTAGACCAATGTAAATAATTGATAAACGTTTATCATTATACGAATCACAGATACGCGTCTTGTAATTATAGTTATCATATTGATATTGTAAGTGTAGTTTACCAGTCAAGAAAGACGAGATGACACTAACGGACTCTTCTAGTTGTAGGAGGCGCCAATGGCGTTACCATACGCACTTCACTGCTTGGTTATTTTTTAGACTTCATTTGTAATCACTAGGTTATGAGGAAATAATATGCAATAGAAATCTCTCTATTTTATGTTATGTTGTATTTTACTAAAATCATTTTAATGTTGATTTCTCATATTAATAAAGTTGTCGACATTGAGCAGGGTAAAGATCAAGTGTATAAAGGTATACAAGTGAACTTTTTCTTGTTTAAATATCCAGGAAAAGAGGGGTTTGGTGATCATATGTATGTGGCATAATGGGGTATTTCATCATCGCTTTTTAAAAAAAAAATCCGTGACATACAAAGATAAGTTACTAGTAAGATTTTACTTATAGAATCTTGTGAAGTAACTGTCGATAAATACAAAGTTTGCTACATTTTACCATTTCGATCAAACTTCTTCGCATACGAATTTTATATTTGTTTATTCAAAATTGAGTGTATGTAACTCATATAGCTACAAATTGCTTACACATAATATGTAATGTTTATCGCTTCTATTAATTATTGTTAATTGTTAACGTTCATAAATTCACGGAAAGTAAAATTCACTTTTTTCAAGTGTTTAAAAAAATACACTTTTTAAAAAAAAAAAAATGGCATAATATCACATTCAGTAGATCATGATTTTGGTCGACCATATTTTAAACTGGTCGACCACCTCATTATTCAAGGTGGTCGACCAGGCCTACATGGTATTGGTAGCCGACCAAAGTTTGATCAACCACCTTAAAAATGAGTCTTTACATGGTAGTAAACCAACTTTACATGATAGTCGACCACCTTGAAAATGAGTCTTTACATGGTAGTCGACCAAAGTTTGGTCGACCACCTTGGAAAATGAGTTTTTACATGGTAGTCGACCAGACATACATGGTAGTCGATCAAAGTTTGATCGACCACCTTGAAATGAGTTTTAACATGGTAGTTGACCAATCCTACATGATAGTCGATCAAAGTTTGGTCGACAACCTTGAAAACTGATATGGTCGTCCAGGTTAAAAGGTGGTCGACCAAAATCATGGTAGACTGAATGTGGTATTTTAACCTTTTTGTAAAAAGTGTATTTTTTAAAAAACACTTGAAAAAGTGTACTTTTGTCAATATCTCTAAATTTACGGCATCAATGATGAAAAATTTTGAAAAAGAGTTTTCGATCATGTTCTTGGAGCTAGTTGGACTAGTACATGAATTATACAATGAAAGGCAAGCGGCCAAGCATGTGAATTCTATTCTAGTTATAGTTTTATTATAGTTAGTATGATAACAAAAGTTAGTGCATGCTATACAATCTGATTCTTTTTGAACTAACATTAACAAAGTAAATTAATTTAATTTTGGTAACATGTACAAGAATTCTAATGGTCTAAATTTCTAGTACCCTTGATATATCGGTGGCGGTGGTGACGGATAACGGTAACCAATACTAGGTGGAAGTATGATGTCATCGAATTTTGGTGGTGGTGGTATGGTTGGTGACGGCGGTGGTGGAGCGAATTTTGGTGGCGGTGGTGGTGCGTGAACCGGGGGTGGTTTAGGTTTAGGTACTTCAGGAACTGGTGTTGGTGGCGGTTTGCGAGTCGGTGTTGGTGGCGGTTGAACCGGCGCCGGAGGTGGTTGAACCGGTTTTGGCGGTGGCGGTTTTCTTTTTCGTGGTTTTCTTTTTTTAGCCTCTTCATCACTATCAATAGGTGATTTACATCCAACTGTTTCACAATCAATAGCCCGGTTTACTATCGGCAAACATTTCTTCTGTTTTCTCTGATCCGGTTTATTCGGCAAACAATTCTCCCGGATATCAAAAACCCGCTCCGGTTTATCACAACCCGGTTCTAACCCATTAAAATAATTATGAGAAAACGTAAAATTCACGAGTTTAGGCAATGAACAAACGTTATCAACCACTGTACCAATAAACTCATTATGCCCAATATCAATCATCTCAGCGCATTTCAAATTTTGAAATCCTTCTGGAATGGGCCCCACAAATTTATTCTTACTCAAATCCAAAACTGTTATATTTTCAAGTAATCCTAACTCATCCGGTAAACAACCCGAAAGTTTATTGTTTGTGAATATGAGTTCGTCTAAAGTAGTCATATCACCTATTGTTTTCGGTATGCAACCGTTTAAATCGTTATCTGCGAACACGATCACAGAAGCAGTCGAATTCCCGATGTTTTCAGGGATATTTGAGCAAAATCTGTTATCGTTTAAGAATATCGCGTCGAGGTCTTTATCGAATAGTTGAGGTGGTAACACACCTTCAAACTCGTTAAATCTAATATCTAAATACTTTAGTTTAGGCATTTCTAAGACAACATCGGGAAACGGGCCCACGAATCGATTATTACTTATGTCGAATTCGTGAAGGATCTCTAGATTTTTCAAGCAACGAGGGACAATTCCACAAAATCTATTTGAATTTATATGGAATATGCTAAGGTCAGATAATAACCATAGTTCCGAAGCGAGTTGGCCCGCTATATCACCGTGGTTTAGATCGATTCCAGCAACAGTCATTTCACTTGGATCATCGGGCGCTTTTTCACAAAATACGCCTTTATATGAACATACATCTACACCTTCCCAATTTGCAATCATGTTTTCGGGGTCTGAATAGATTACACTTTTCCATTCTTGTAACGCATAATACGCCTTTTTAAGCCTAGGATTAGGGAATTTTAACGTGGGGTCAACCTCTACTTCCCAAATTTCGGGTTCAGGGTCGGGTTTAGGTTCGGTTTCTTTGGTTTGGAATAGGTGACGACGCGTAATGGCTGATGTGTAAGCGTTGTTTAGCGGAAGAGATAATGTTCTTGAAGATATTATGGAGAAAAGGGAAAGGAAAAGAAAGCAACATAAGGCTTTCATATTGAAAGGTTTTGGGTATGGTCTAGTTTGGCCAAAAGTTGCTTATTGGAAATCTCCATACAAGGAATAATGGTAGAGGATGGTGTTATGGAATTGGAATCTAATTTTAGTAATGAATAAATCATTTTCATTAACCATAGAATCTACATTGTGAGTTAATTTCGAATGATACTGCTTAAATCTAGCATGGTAACTTTAACCAGAAATGGGGAACTACAGGTGGCCAAACTTTCTTCAGAAGATCATTTATAACAGAAGTTATGAAAGTTGTAGTTGAAGAAAGTAGGTACTACGGAAGTTACAGTTACCTAACCACTGGGTGGTGGTGAAGTGGTTAAGGTCTACCCTTTTAAAGTGGAGGTCATGAGTTCAAATTCATGGAGCTGAAAAAATTAGTCTCCTCGTGGCCACAGAGGTTTACCCGCTATAACTCTGGACTGCCCGCAAAGCGATTAGTCATCATGAGATTAGTCGGCTTGCAAAACGCTAGATATACCAAATAAAAGGTTACAGTTACCCATCTATGCTATTATGGGACATTTTTGTAATCAAGTACTTATTGGGCATCATCAACACACATCATTGTCTCGGGTAAATGAGGTGATTTTTCATGTTTATATTACTCAAAATGGTGAATATTTTTACTCGGGTGCAAGTTGCTTAAGTGGCTTAACTAAGTTATCCGATGATCGTTTGGACCCTTTTCATGACCACCTCAAGATGTGTTATTAGTGATGTTTAAACCCAAGATCTCTTGTGAGGTTTTGAACCTCAGACTATTTTGTAATCATAGCATATGGGGAGTAAAGCAAGGGAAATAGGAGTGAGTGACGCCAAGAGCATATACAACACGAAAGCAAGTATTATTATCACATGTACATCCCGTCTAATAGATTCACCGTTGATTATTTAATCAAGGAAGCAAATCAACGGGTTTTTTTTTTTAAAGACTTGTACTTCTAATTATTGATTTTGACAGTAAAAAACGAGCCCAAAGACCAAAAAGAAGAGCAACACACCTGATCAAACATATTCCTGCAGCTAGGGTAAAGAGTGTGAGAGAGGGGTTTTAGATATTAGCGGCATTAACACTCGAGTCTAGTTACCGTGGTTAACCTAGTCGAGATGATGATATGGGAAGGGTGGTTTTGGTTGACGACCGGAGTCTGGTCGTCGGCGAGGGAAAAACCTTACACGAAGTGTAGGTAAAACCCTAGATAATGGTGACGAAAGGCAAGAGCGGTGTCTCATATATCGTATGTGATGTTCTGTTCATAGGAGGTACCTCTCTATTTATATTTTATAGAGAGAATTAAGGTTTAGGAGGAAAGGCGGTGGGCGACCCACAAGTCAAGCCCAAGGGCTAGCCTGATGTGAAAATACTCACATCATCAACACCAATATCATGAATATCAACAAATATTTACAAATAGTACATTTTAGGACTTGAACCTACAACTTGTTATTAACCCAATACTAATATTGTTAGGTCAATGGCTTTTTGGTTGGGAAAATCATTAAAGCGTTGATCATACATGAAGTTTTTTTTGGCGAAAAAAAAAAAACGAAAACTAAATATATTGTAACATCCCGCCTTTTTCCATTTACTTTTCCGTTATACTAATATAAAGTTCGTTATATGTTTATAACATCTCCCGTTGATGCGCGTTTTAAATTATCTCGTTTAGGTAATTCCCGCACCCGAACGAAAGTTGAGGGACTAAACTTGACAAGGGATCAAACCCTTGACTAGGTCAATGGGTCAAACCCCTTTCACCCATTCATTTCATCTCCATCTCTCTCTCTCTTTCTCTCTAGCAAGAACACACACACCCAAAACCAAATTCATTCAATCATCATCTAAATTTGATCTAGGAGGCTTACAACAAAATAAACTACATATTTGTGATCCTCTCTTCATCCTCTTCATTTTGGTACCAACTTCATCTCATTTGGGTAACTTTCTAAAATCACTAGATTTTGTGTTCTTGATGTTTTTAACTTATAAAAGTGTTAATTAGTGTCTATGGCTCAAGTCTAACATGAATATATAATTTGTATGCTCGATCTCGTTGTTTTAGTGTAACTAGCATGAACTTGAATTTTGGTGTGTTGTTCTTGAATTTTGGATGATCATATGTTGTTAGATGTTAAAAGTTCATGTTCTAATTGTGTTCCTAGTATCATTAGCTTCATTTTGATGTATAGATTGATTTAAGAAACTTCATAAACGCGATTATTGATTTTGTGAACTTTTGGTTAGGGTTGACAACTCTTAAAACGAACTTTTGATGCGTTGAATGCTTGTTAATGTTATTGATAAGTGTTTAGTTGTGTTACATGTTTCATTACCTTCAAAACGGCATATCATATGTATAAATTGGATTCCCGAAACTTAAATTTCAATTGATAAACTTGAAACTTGAAAATAAACCTCTATTGATCACTTGACGGGATTTCGGTTATAGTATATGATGTTTTTGCTTGATGAAAAGTGCTTAGTTGCGTTCCTTGTCGAAAGAGCTTTCCGATGATATAAAATACATGTTCTAATTGTTTGCGGATCATAAAATGTGATTGTTTGTGTTTTGGTTCGTCCATTTGAGGAATACAGCAAACAGGGCCTGGGAAAAGATCAGGACGCCGTCCAGATACTTGGGACGCCGTCCCACCTTTTGAACCGGGACGCCGTCTAGCTTCTCGGGACGCCGTCCCAACCTTAAAACCGGGACGCCGTCTAGCCATTTGGGACGCCGTCCCATTTGGCTAAAACTGGCTGTTTGCTTTGGTCATTTGACATGAAAATGTTTGCTATGCTACGGACCTCCGATTAACATGAAACTTGGCCAACATGCTCATATATGATTATATAACTTAGAAAAATTGTAGGATACCCAACCCGACCCCGTTGACTTTTCTGTTGACTTTGACCCGACCAAGTTGACTTTTAATCAAACTTAACCAAATAATTGTGCAATCGTTCTAACATGTTTTTATACTTGTACCTTGCATGAAACATGACAATTTGATTCACATGCTATTATGATCGAGTCTTAACGAGCCATAGGACTAATTGAACATCTTTGACCTATTGTGTTTACCGTTATTGATACAAACCTATTGTTTAGGTCAAGACTAGCATTGTTCTTTGCACACGTTTACTTGTCGAAGTACTTTACTACTCGTGCACTCAAGGTGAGATCATAGTCCCACTTTTACTCTTTTTGAACTTACATTTGGGATGAGAAAACATAAACATTTCTTTACTAAGTGAACACAAGTACAGGAAAACAAACATTCTACATACGAGTTTAGAACAAAATCCTCAATTCGATTATCATTAGTTACACTTGCCGGGTGTAAGCGAGAACTTATGTTGTATGGATCCATATGGGTTTGACAAACCCTCATTCAAACGGTTCGCTACCGTTTACGAATGAAATATATTTTCGAGAAACAGTGTATGTTCTAGCACTAAGTGATGGGGTTCAATGGAAGGAAATGTTAAGCATTGATAATTGGGTGCTCGTGAAACAAACTTTTGGAATGTATTACTATTATTTCATTGATGCAAATCTTGTGGTTCACTTGTACTTACTTACTCAAACCTATGATTTCACCAACGTTTTCGTTGACAGATTTCTATGTTTTTCTCAGGTCCTTGAACGATACATGATACATGCTTCCGCTCATTATTTGATACTTGCATTGGATGTCGAGTATATGTGCATTTCATGGAGCGTCTTTTGACTTTACTTTAAACCGTGTCGCCTAGATTTCATTCGCATTATAACGTTGTAACTTAACTATTGGTTGAACAATTCTTGTAAACTTTGGGAACAATCTTTATTTTGAAATGAAGGCGACATATTTTGGTCAAACTTTGTCTTAAAGACTTATGACCACGTAACGGGACCTAAGTAGACGGCGCCGTCAAACATGATTTGGTCGGGTCGCTACAGATGGTATCAGAGCGTTGGTTGTAGGGATTTAGAGTTCATTGGTGTCGACCCCGAGTCATAGGGTACATTGGTGAGTCTAGACTACAACCGGCATATAGACTTGAAGTAGGAATTACTTGACTACTTGTGCATTTATACTCGAACGCTTCTACTCATATCTACTCTTAGTTCATCTTAATCTCACGTTGTTTAATTTGATTGACACGCCACCTTGACTATATGAAATGATGTCGAATGCACATATGAATCAGGGTAATATAATTTCCGGGATTATATTACGGTGACTCATATGAATGTTCCGACATTATGACATAAAGAATTTAAGGCGAGTCGAGGAAAAACTTCTCTTTATCTTTATTCTATATCACGGTTAGTATTATTGAGAATACTAATCAATGATATTCTTGTGTCTTGAAGGAACAATGGCTCCTCGTCGTGTACGCCGCAATGAAACTCCCGAACAAGCTCTCGAACGGATGATAGCTACCGCCGTAGATGCGGCCATGGCCGGTCACTCATCCAACAACAATAATAATAACAACCACAACAACAACAACAACAACAACAACAATGGAGCCGGAAACTCAAACGAGGGATGCTCCTATAAAGCTTTCATGGGGTGCAAACCTCACACTTTTGACGGAACCGGGGGACCGGTCGTGCTCACCCGATGGTTTGAGCAAACGGAAGCCGTCTTTAGCATAAGCGGTTGTCGGGACCAAGACAAGGTCAAATACTCCACTCACACTTTCTCCGGAATTGCTCTAACATGGTGGAACACCTATGTTCAATCGGTGGGTACCGATGAGGCTCATGCCCTCTCTTGGGCCGATCTAAAGGAAAAGATGATTGTTGAATATTTTCCGCGCGAAGAAACTCGAAAGCTTGAGGAAGAACTAAGAGCTTTGAAAGCGGTCGGAAACGATCTTAAAGCTTATAATCAACGCTTCGCCGAACTATCCTTGATGTGTCCTAATCTTGTTAACCCCGAATCTCAAAGGATTGAGCTCTACATGCTCGGTCTTCCAAAAAGCATCAAACAAGGGGTGATGTCATCCAAACCCACTACTCATCAAGCCGCTATGAACATGGCTCGCCAACTAATTGAAACGGTTGACGAAATCGTAGTTCCGGCACCTAAGGCCGAGGATAAATCGGGCGGCAACAAAAGAAAGTGGGAACCCTCCCAATCAAGCAACAACAACTTTGCCAAGAAATCTTTCACTTCCGACGGCAAGAAGGGTTATGCCGGGAATCTACCTCTTTGCAACAAATGCAACAAACATCACTTTGGTGAATGTGGCAAGTTAATTTGCCACCGGTGCCAAGGAGTTGGTCATAAGGCCAACGATTGTAAAAGTGCCACTCCCGTTGCTCGAAAGTGGCCCAATGCACCAAAGACGGGCACTTGTTACGAATGTGGTCAAACGGGTCATTATAGAAATGCATGCCCGAAAAGGAAAGATAACACCAATACGCGCGGCCGAGCTTTCAACATCAACACCGAGGAAGCCCGGGATAACACTGAACTAGTCACGGGTACGTTTCTTCTCAACAATTCTTATGTCTCCTGTTTATTCGATTCGGGTGCCGATAAATGCTTTGTATCCAAGACTTTGACTCATTCTTTTAGCACTCCACCTCTTCCATTAGATACCACTTATACCATTGAAGTGGCTAACGGGAAACTATTAAGTGCCAACACATATTACCGGGGGTGTACGTTAAACATTTTGGGTAAGGAATTTGAAATTGACTTGATACCCATGGAACTAGGAAGCTTTGATGTAATAATCGGTATGAATTGGTTAGCCAAAACGAAATCTCACATTCTTTGTGATCTTAACGCAATCCGAATTCCTATCGAGAATGGTGAACCTTTGATCGTCTATGGCGATAAGAGTTGCACCGGACTCAACCTCGTTTCGTGTGTTAAAGTTAGAAAACTACTCCGTAAGGGTTGTTTTGCGATCCTTGCTCACGTTAAGAAAGTCGAGTCCGATGAGAAGCCCATCGATGATGTGCCAATTGTTAGTGACTATTCCGATGTATTTCCCGACGAATTGCCGGGTCTTCCGCCTCATCGACTGGTTGAATTCCAAATCGATCTTATTCCGGGAGCCGCACCCGTAGCACGTGCATTATATATAGACTCGCTCCATCTGAAATGCAAGAATTGCAAAGTCAAATCCAAGAACTACTTGATCGTGGTTTTATCCAACCTAGCCATTCACCTTGGGGCGCTCCGATTTTGTTTGTTAAAAAGAAAGACGGATCCCTACGAATGTGCATTGATTATCGTGAACTAAATAAATTGACGGTTAAGAACCGATATCCTCTTCCTCGCATCGATGACCTCTTTGATCAACTACAAGGGTCTTGTGTATATTCGAAAATCGATCTCCGCTCGGGTTATCATCAATTAAGGGTTAAGGGGGAAGATGTCTCCAAAACCGCTTTCCGGACTCGCTATGGTAGTTATGAATTCCTCGTCATGCCATTTGGTCTCACTAACGCACCGGCGGTGTTCATGGATCTTATGAACCGCGTGTGCAAACCGTATCTCGATAAATTTGTTATTGTGTTCATCGATGATATATTGATCTATTCTAAAAATGAAGAAGAGCACGAACAACATCTCCGACTTGTGCTTGAACTTTTAAGACAAGAACAACTCTATGCCAAATTCTCCAAGTGTGAATTTTGGTTAAAGGAAGTTCAATTTCTTGGTCATGTTGTAAGTGATCAAGGTATTAAAGTCGATCCCACGAAAATCGAAGCCATTAGTAAATGGGAGACTCCTACTACTCCTACTCACATTCGTCAATTCTTGGGTCTCGCCGGGTACTATCGTAGATTCATCGAAAATTTCTCTTTGGTTGCACGTCCTCTAACCGCATTGACTCATAAGGGAAAGAAATTCATTTGGGCGACCGAACATGAATCCGCATTCCAAATCTTGAAAACGAAGCTAACCACCGCTCCTATCTTGTCACTTCCCGAAGGCAATGATGACTTTGTTGTATATTGCGATGCCTCAAAACATGGTTTTGGGTGTGTATTGATGCAACGAACGAAAGTCATTGCTTATGCTTCTCGACAACTCAAAATTCATGAACGAAACTATACGACACATGATCTCGAACTCGGAGCCGTTGTCTTTGCACTTAAAATGTGGAGACACTATCTTTATGGAACCAAGAGTACTATCTTCACCGATCACAAAAGCCTTCAACACATTTTCGATCAAAAGCAACTAAACATGAGACAACGAAGGTGGATTGAAACCTTAAACGATTACGATTGCGAGCTTCGTTACCATCCCGGGAAGGCAAATGTAGTAGCCGATGCCTTAAGTCGAAAAGAAAGAGCGGTGCCTCTCCGTGTCCGAGCTTTAAACATCACCATTCACACCAACCTTAATAGCCAAATTCGGGTAGCCCAAGATGAGGCTCTCAAGGATGAAAACATCTCTCTCGAACACTTGAACGTCCTCACCTCTCGATTCGAAGTTAAAGAAACCGGACTCCGATATTTCGCCGGAAGAATTTGGGTGCCTAGTTATGGGGATCTACGAAGTCTTATTTTAGATGAAGCCCATAAGTCACGATACTCGATTCACCCCGGTGCCAATAAGATGTACCACGACCTTAAACAACTATATTGGTGGCCGAACATCAAAAGGGACGTAGCTACTTATGTTTCCAAGTGTTTGACATGTTCCAAAGTCAAAGCCGAACACCAAAGACCGTCCGGATTACTTCAACAACCCGAGATCCCGCAATGGAAGTGGGAAAGGATAACGATGGATTTTATCACCAAGCTACCAAAAACGACGGGCGGTTATGATACCATTTGGGTTATTGTTGACCGTCTCACCAAATCCGCACACTTCCTTGCCATGAAAGAAACGGACAAAATGGAGAAACTTGCAAAACTTTACATTAAGGAGATCGTAGCCCGACACGGTGTACCATTATCGATTATCTCCGACCGAGATGGCCGTTTCGTTTCTAGATTTTGGCGTACATTGCAAGAAGCGTTGGGAACGCGTTTAGACATGAGCACCGCATATCATCCTCAAACCGATGGACAAAGCGAACGTACAATTCAAACCTTAGAGGACATGTTACGAGCTTGCGTGGTTGATTTCGGAAAAGCTTGGGACAAGCACTTACCTCTCGCCGAGTTCTCTTACAACAATAGTTATCACGCGAGTATTAAAGCCGCACCTTTTGAAGCGCTATATGGCCGCAAATGTCGTTCACCTCTTTGTTGGGCCGAGGTAGGCGACGTGCAAATCACCGGACCCGAACTCATTCACGAAACCACCGAGAAAATCGTTCAAATCCGAGATAGGCTTAGGACGGCCCGAAGTCGTCAAAAGAGCTATACCGACAAACGACGCAACGATCTTGAATTTCAAGTCGGTGACCGAGTAATGTTAAAAGTCGCACCTTGGAAGGGTGTAATCCGTTTTGGGAAACGCGGGAAGCTAAATCCGCGGTATATTGGTCCTTTCGAAATCTTGGAGCGTATCGGAACCGTTGCTTATCGTTTAGATCTTCCGCCTCAATTGAACTCCGTTCATCCTACCTTCCATGTATCTAACTTGAAAAAGTGTCTTGCCGAACCCGATATCGTCATCCCTCTCGAAGAACTTACTATTGATGACAAACTTCATTTTGTGGAGGAACCGGTTGAAATTGTGGACACCTCCGTCAAGACATTGAAACAAAGCCGAATCCCGATTGTCAAGGTTCGTTGGAATGCCAAAAGAGGACCCGAGTTTACTTGGGAAAGACAAGATCAAATGCAAAGGAAGTATCCTCATCTATTCGTGAATTCGGAAACGCAAGATCTCGAGGAAGAAACAACGACTACTACGCCTACTTAAATTTCGGGACGAAATTTCTTTTAAGGAGTAGGTAATGTAACATCCCGCCTTTTTCCATTTACTTTTCCGTTATACTAATATAAAGTTCGTTATATGTTTATAACATCTCCCGTTGATGCGCGTTTTAAATTATCTCGTTTAGGTAATTCCCGCACCCGAACGAAAGTTGAGGGACTAAACTTGACAAGGGATCAAACCCTTGACTAGGTCAATGGGTCAAACCCCTTTCACCCATTCATTTCATCTCCATCTCTCTCTCTCTTTCTCTCTAGCAAGAACACACACACCCAAAACCAAATTCATTCAATCATCATCTAAATTTGATCTAGGAGGCTTACAACAAAATAAACTACATATTTGTGATCCTCTCTTCATCCTCTTCATTTTGGTACCAACTTCATCTCATTTGGGTAACTTTCTAAAATCACTAGATTTTGTGTTCTTGATGTTTTTAACTTATAAAAGTGTTAATTAGTGTCTATGGCTCAAGTCTAACATGAATATATAATTTGTATGCTCGATCTCGTTGTTTTAGTGTAACTAGCATGAACTTGAATTTTGGTGTGTTGTTCTTGAATTTTGGATGATCATATGTTGTTAGATGTTAAAAGTTCATGTTCTAATTGTGTTCCTAGTATCATTAGCTTCATTTTGATGTATAGATTGATTTAAGAAACTTCATAAACGCGATTATTGATTTTGTGAACTTTTGGTTAGGGTTGACAACTCTTAAAACGAACTTTTGATGCGTTGAATGCTTGTTAATGTTATTGATAAGTGTTTAGTTGTGTTACATGTTTCATTACCTTCAAAACGGCATATCATATGTATAAATTGGATTCCCGAAACTTAAATTTCAATTGATAAACTTGAAACTTGAAAATAAACCTCTATTGATCACTTGACGGGATTTCGGTTATAGTATATGATGTTTTTGCTTGATGAAAAGTGCTTAGTTGCGTTCCTTGTCGAAAGAGCTTTCCGATGATATAAAATACATGTTCTAATTGTTTGCGGATCATAAAATGTGATTGTTTGTGTTTTGGTTCGTCCATTTGAGGAATACAGCAAACAGGGCCTGGGAAAAGATCAGGACGCCGTCCAGATACTTGGGACGCCGTCCCACCTTTTGAACCGGGACGCCGTCTAGCTTCTCGGGACGCCGTCCCAACCTTAAAACCGGGACGCCGTCTAGCCATTTGGGACGCCGTCCCATTTGGCTAAAACTGGCTGTTTGCTTTGGTCATTTGACATGAAAATGTTTGCTATGCTACGGACCTCCGATTAACATGAAACTTGGCCAACATGCTCATATATGATTATATAACTTAGAAAAATTGTAGGATACCCAACCCGACCCCGTTGACTTTTCTGTTGACTTTGACCCGACCAAGTTGACTTTTAATCAAACTTAACCAAATAATTGTGCAATCGTTCTAACATGTTTTTATACTTGTACCTTGCATGAAACATGACAATTTGATTCACATGCTATTATGATCGAGTCTTAACGAGCCATAGGACTAATTGAACATCTTTGACCTATTGTGTTTACCGTTATTGATACAAACCTATTGTTTAGGTCAAGACTAGCATTGTTCTTTGCACACGTTTACTTGTCGAAGTACTTTACTACTCGTGCACTCAAGGTGAGATCATAGTCCCACTTTTACTCTTTTTGAACTTACATTTGGGATGAGGAAACATAAACATTTCTTTACTAAGTGAACACAAGTACAGGAAAACAAACATTCTACATACGAGTTTAGAACAAAATCCTCAATTCGATTATCATTAGTTACACTTGCCGGGTGTAAGCGAGAACTTATGTTGTATGGATCCATATGGGTTTGACAAACCCTCATTCAAACGGTTCGCTACCGTTTACGAATGAAATATATTTTCGAGAAACAGTGTATGTTCTAGCACTAAGTGATGGGGTTCAATGGAAGGAAATGTTAAGCATTGATAATTGGGTGCTCGTGAAACAAACTTTTGGAATGTATTACTATTATTTCATTGATGCAAATCTTGTGGTTCACTTGTACTTACTTACTCAAACCTATGATTTCACCAACGTTTTCGTTGACAGATTTCTATGTTTTTCTCAGGTCCTTGAACGATACATGATACATGCTTCCGCTCATTATTTGATACTTGCATTGGATGTCGAGTATATGTGCATTTCATGGAGCGTCTTTTGACTTTACTTTAAACCGTGTCGCCTAGATTTCATTCGCATTATAACGTTGTAACTTAACTATTGGTTGAACAATTCTTGTAAACTTTGGGAACAATCTTTATTTTGAAATGAAGGCGACATATTTTGGTCAAACTTTGTCTTAAAGACTTATGACCACGTAACGGGACCTAAGTAGACGGCGCCGTCAAACATGATTTGGTCGGGTCGCTACATATATGACTATGAACTTTCATCTAAAAAAGAAAGAACCAACCAACTATTACAAGTGACAAAACGTTAAGGCTTGAAACTAGAAAATCAACAAAACCAAACTACTAGCTAAGTAGCTAATGCTATTTAGCCTAAACGTGACAAAAACCTACAACGATTTACTACCGAACCAACCACCAACAAGAGGGATCCTGACCAAAAACTACACAAACAAACTAAAAAAGAAAACAACTAACCGAAATCAACAAACTCCAAAACCAACTAAACATAAACGAACAAAAATCAAACCATGGCAAGAGAACAACGTCACTGACTCACTGGAGCTCATTTGGCCAATTGAGTATTTGAGTTTTAAAAGGTCATTTTATGTTGCATCTGTTACCTTGCATGTGTTAACATCACCTTTTTTTTTTTTTTACTGAAGAAATTCAAAAAGCCTTATAAAGCCATTAGAACCGGTTATCAACTTGATATGGTAGTGGGGGTTATAAACCATATCACATATATTTTATGTGATATTTAGCTGAATTACTGCTCTTACGACAATTCTTAAACAAATAACATGGATATTGATTTGCAGTCTTGTGGTCGTTTACTACAAACAATCACATCCAAATTATTGATCAAAAAAGGGAAGCAAATACACCTCTTGTTTCTCAAAACAGGTGTCTTTCCGTTTTCAATCACTTTCGCAAACCGAATCCTACAAATGTACACCAGGTGTGACTACTTAGAGGATGCCCGCAAACTGTTCGACGAAATGCCTCAAAGAAATTGCTTTACTTGGAACTCCCTGCTTGAAGGCTACGTGAAATCACGAAACGAACAAGAGTCGTTGCATTTGTTTTACGCAATGCCGGAAAAGAACAGCTTCTCTTGGAACATGATTGTTTCAATGTATGTTAAGGCTGCTAAATTGAAACTAGCAAGAAAGTTTTTTGATGAGATGCCAATGAAAAATGGGGTTGCTTGGAATTCAATGATTCATGGTTACGCTGAAAATGGGAGACCTGTTGAAGCACTTAGTTTGTTTAATGATGTGAAATCGGGTTGTTATGGACCGTACCAAGTCGATGTGTATGTTTTGGCTACCGTGTTTGGTGCTTGTACTGAATTGGTGGCTCTTAAAATGGGAAAAACAATTCATGCTTGTGTGATTGTTAACGGGGTCGAGTTTGACTCGGTATTGGGAAGTTCAGTTGTCAACATGTATGGAAAATGTGGCGATTTAAATAACGCAAATTTGGTGCTAAATAGTTTGTCGTACATTGATGATTTCTCTCTTTCGTCATTGATCTCTGCGTACTCCAATAGTGGCAAAGTTACTAATGCAAAAAAGATTTTTTCTTTGAAAAGTAACCCTTGTGTTGTTCTATGGAATGCTTTAATTTCGGGTTACATTGTTAATAATATGGCAATGGAAGCACTTTTTTTATACGGTGAAATGAGACGATCTGGAACTCGAGAAGATACCTCTACAATTGCAACTGTTTTAACTGCTTGTGATTGTTTAGGTATTGTTATTTATGGGACGCAAATGCACGCTCATGCTTGTAAATTCGGAGTAATCCATGATCGTATAGTCGCATCTGTGCTTATTGACACTTACACCAAGTGTGGAAGGCCTGATTACGCTTGTGAGTTATTTAGCGAGTTAAGCACATATGACACGGTCTTGCTGAATTCAATGATTACAGTTTATAGTTCTTGTGGGAGGATCGAAGATGCTAAAAAGGTTTTTAATAATATTGCATCTAAAAGTTTAATCTCATGGAACTCAATGATATCTGGGTTAAGTCAAAACGGTTACCCAACTGAAGCAATTGCTTGTTTTCGCGAACTGAATCAAAAAGGATTCAAGTTGGACAGATTTAGTCTAGCCAGTGTGATTAGCACGTGTGGGACCATTTGTTCACTTGAACTTGGTGAACAGTTATTTGCTAAAGCTACTATTATTGGCCTTGAATCTGATAAAATTGTTTTGACTTCACTTGTTGACTTTTATTGCAAATGTGGGCTTGTTCATAACGGTCAAAAAATCTTTGACCAGATATTACACGTTGACCAAGCTTCATGGAACTCAATGTTGATGGGTTACGCTACAAACGGTTATGGAATCGAAGCATTGGATTTATTCAATAATATGAGAAGATTAGGTGTCATGCCTACAGATATAACGTTTACTGCGGTCTTGTCTGTGTGTGATCATTGCGGTTTATTAGAAGAGGGGTTGAAATGGTTTCACGCAATGAAAAACGATTACTTTATTGATCCGGGAATTGAACATTATTCATGCATGATAGATCTTTTTGCGCGAGTTGGTCGTCTTGAGGAAGCTATAAATTTGCTTACTTGTATGCCTTTTGATGCTGATGTAAGCATTTGGTCATCGATTTTAAGAGGGTGTTTAGCTAATGGAGACACTATTTTAGGAAAGAAAGTAGCAGAGAAAATAATTACGATTGATCCGAAAAATGCAGATGCGTATGTGCAACTATCAAGCGTTTTTGCTACTGCTGGGAATTGGAATAGCTCAGAGGAAGTAAGAAAGTTAATTACAACCGAGCGAATACAGAAAGTTCCTGGTACAAGTTGGATTGACTGTTGAGAAAACACGAATGGGTATGTATAGTTAAAGTGTACATATATATAATTCATACTTATGTTCAATAGATAGATTAAAGGCATGTTTTCTTTCCACTTAATTATCTATTTCAGTATAGGTCTTAATTCAATAAGTAAAATAGTTGTTTCTTTGTCACTTAATTTGAAAAATAGTCTGTTTGTACGTTGTAGGAGACATAGAAACAGATACCTCTTTCCAAAAGAGGCATATGAAAACAACACTTAATACATATGTAAACTTGAGATTAATATAATAAACTATCGTTCATTCATTCTTTATTTTCATCGTTATCCATAAGCATAAGCTGGATAGATATATATATATATATATATATATACATGAGAACACTACACATGCTTCAGCTACTACCTACCAAAGACAATAATAATAAATAGCATGGCGTGCACCGAATACATTAAATGCACCGACTACATTAAATGCGTATCCAACTACCTACATAATCTTACACTCCCCCTCAAACTGGAGCATAGATATTGATCATGCCCAGCTTGCCACAAAACCGTCGGATACAATTTCCTGGTAATGCTTTGGTGAATATATCGGCCAACTGTTCATTACTTTTGATATGAGGTATTCTGATAATCCCTTCTTCTAACTTTTCTCGAGTGAAATGACAGTCAACTTCTATATGTTTAGTTCTTTCATGAAAGACAGGGTTGTTTGCAATATGAATAGCTGCTTTGTTATCACCCCACAGGTTCATTGGCTCGGACTGAGCAAAACCAATCTCGCCAAGAATATTACGAATCCATATAAGTTCACGAGTAGTTTGTGCCATAGCTCGATACTCGGATTCCGCACTTGAACGAGATACCACCTTCTGTTTCTTACTTCTCCAAGATACAAGATTTCCTCCAACAAAGACACAATAACCTGTTGTAGACCGTTTAGTTGTGGGATCACCATTATAATCAGCATCAGAAAAACCTTCAATGGTGTGATGACCATGATTTTGGTACAAGATACCGCGACCCAGAGTACCTTTCAAGTACTTCAAAATATGAGTGACAGCATCCCAATGTGAAGTTCTTGGAGATGATAAAAACTGACTAACAACACTCACGGGAAAGGCAATATCAGGATGAGTGAGAGTTAGATAATTCAATTTGCCGACGATTCTTCTATACTTTTCTGGATTGATGAATAGATCTCCGTCATCAGCCTTCAACTTCATATTCGGTATCATTGGTGCCTCACAAGATTTTGTGTTAATCATACCAGAATCATTAAGAACATCTAAACAATACTTTCTTTGAGATAAGAAGATGCCTTTTTTATTTCGAGAGACTTCAATACCAAGAAAATATTTCAAAGGACCAAGATCTTTTGTTTGAAATTGAGTACTTAAGAACCTTTTCAACCTGTTAATCCCTTCTTTTTCACTCCCGGTAATTATAATATCATCCACATAAACGACAAGTAAAATACACCCAGATTTTGATGAGGCGAAAAATACCGAGTGATCATATGCACTCCTTTTTAGGCCGAAGTCCCTAACTACCGAATTAAACTTTCCGAACCAGGCACGAGGAGATTGTTTCAAACCATATATTGCTTTTCGTAATTTGCATACTTTACCAGACTCCCCCTGAGCAACAAACCCAGGTGGTTGCTCCATATAGACATCTTCCTGCAAATTTCCATGTAAAAACGCATTTTTCACATCAAGTTGATGAAGTGTCCACTGATACGTAGCAGCTAAAGAGATGAATAATCTAATAGAAGTGAGTTTAGCAACAGGAGAAAAAGTCTCAGAATAATCCACCCCATATGTTTGAGCATAACCTTTAGCAACTAACCGAGCTTTTAATCGTGCCAGAGAACCATCAGGATTAACCTTAATTGTGAAAACCCACTTACAACCAATTACCTTCTTTGAAACAGGTAAGTCAACTAATGCCCAAGTGCCATTATGATCAAGTGCTTTCATTTCCTCAAACATAGCGGCACGCCATCCAGAATGAGCTAAAGCTTCACCAACAGTTTTCGGAATGGAAACAGATTCTAAAGTGGCAACAAAAGAGCGAGAAGATACTGACAATTTATCATAAGAGACAAAGGAAGCAATAGGATAAGTACATGTACATTTACCTTTTCGAAGAGCGATAGGTATATCAGAATCTGAATCAAACGATTGAGTATCATGAGTATCACTGGCAACATTATTTGACTCATCAGGTGGATCTGTCGACGAAGATTGTGGTACAGGAGCGGGCTCTGATGTGTGACGGGGACGCCGACTGTATACATATTGAAGGTGATCAGTTTGTTCTGGTGGTGCAGGATCTGGTGTGTGATCTGGTGTGGAATTCGGTGTGGGATCTGGTGTTGGTGTGACGTCTGGGGTAGGATTTGGTGTGGGATCTGGTGTGACATTTGGTGTGGTACTTGGTGTGGGATCTGGTGTGACATCTGGTGTGGTACTTGATGTAGAATCATATGTGACATCTGGTGTGGGATTTGGTGTGGGATTGTTTATAGTATATCTCAATAAGTCATCACTCTCCTCATGATTGCGAGAAATAGATGTGGGAAAGAAAGGTAATTCTTCTTGAAATGTGACGTCTCTGGAAATAACGTAGCGTCGGAGAGTAGGTGAAAAACATCTATACCCTTTTTGAATACGAGAGTATCCTAGAAAGACACACTTAATAGACTTAGGATCTAATTTAGTTAGGTGAGGTCGAGTTGTTGAGTCCCCAAAATAATTAAGGATTTAATTATGACAAAACAATATTTATTTGCACTAAAGTGTTATGTGCAGCCAGCACACGTTTGTTTATGTATAGTCAGCTAATATAGCTGTGTCGAGTGTTTAGTATGCTGCCTAGTCTATCAGCACAAGGTAGATATGTATTCTTCGAATCAGCACAGGATGTGCACCCAGCAAATCAAGAATATCAAGTGACTCAGCATATGAAGGACCAGTAAGTCTGGATATTAGCATACAACACAAGACAGCCATGCTCCATTACAAGCATGGTAGTTTCCCAGAGTGGTCTACATCAACGCACTATTCAACAGAAGTCGAAGACAAAGTTGAACAGAAAAGGACAGGAGTCGGCGGCTGACAAGTGACCTTACAAGACCACGTGGGAATGCAGAAGTGGAACGCATGTGCAGACATGTGTTATACTTTAATCATACCTAGGGAACACAACATTCCATTTGTTTAAATCAAATGGTAGTGCCAAACCGAATGGGTGTGTTCCAGCAAATAGCTACCTAAGAGGAAAGAAGGAAAGCACGCCTTCTGACACAATTGTCCCCACAAGTACAAAGCATCCAATGTACTAGTGGACAATAGATTAATTACACGGTTAATAGAACTACTATATATATTGTTGCATCCACTATTGTAAAAACTAGTGGTGTGGGTTTATCTGTTAGAGTCAAAACCGTGTAATAGCTTTAGTTTATCTCTTAGCTATAATCTAGGTAATCTGTATCAACCAACTATCATTTCCGCCAAGGATAGTTGTGATTCTTTCTGATTTAATCAATAAAGAATAACAGTTGAAAATTACCTGTGACTCTATCTTATTTACTACAGAATACTAAACGTGATTAACTGACTAGTTAATTAAGAAAAGAATTGTATTCACCCCCCCTCTACAATACTCCTGTTGTTATTAAGGGACCAACAACTGGTATCAGAGCTTCAGTCTTGATAATTAATATCTTGGATCTGAATTCTCTTATGGCTTCGTATTCAAACTCAGCTTATCTTGAGAATGGCTCGTCTAACAGACCACCTAAGTTTGATGAAGATGAGTATGAAACCTGGAAGGCAAGGTTCATGCTCCATCTTGAGTCTGTGGATTCACTCATGCCTGGAATTGCCAAAAATGGCCCTTTTGTTCCCACTGAGACAGTTGGTAGTGCACCAGCAACAGCTGACACTCCTGCCATCCCTGGCAGAGAGGTTATTCTCACTCCCTCTAGATGGGATGATGAGGATAAACGTCGAGTTGGTCTTGACCCTAAAATCAGAACCTTGTTAGCCATAACTTTGCCTAACCCACTGTTCAAACTGATCAAGGGAAAAGAAAATGCTAAGCTTATGCTTGACTACCTAGATGTCACCTATGAGGGTATGGGAGAAGTTAGGCAGAACAGGATGATTGCTCTTAAAAGAGAATATGAAATGTTCTTTGCCTATAAGAATGAAACCCTTAAGCAAACCTTCATTAGGTTTAACTCTTTGATAGCAGACCTGACCACTTTAAATGTAACCTACACTGAATTTGAACAAGTGAACAAATTCATTGATGCACTGCCATCTAAATGGAAACCTGTTACTGACCCATTAAGAACCACACAGACCCTAAAGAACTTTAACCTGTCTTCTCTCTACAGTTCCCTTTGGAATCATGAGAAGGCAGAAGCCAAGTTTGAACTTAACATGAAGGAAAACTTTAGGTCTGCCCCCACCACTTCAAAATCATCTAAAAATGATGATGCTGCTCTTATTGCTGCTGCTAAATGGAAGAAAGCTCAAAAAGCTTTACTGGTTCAAAAGTTACTGGCAGAACAAGAGTCAGCTGATAGTGTTGAGGAAAGTGGTACTGGGTCTGAAGAAAGCAGTACAGATGAAAGTGATGTAGAAGGGTTTGCTGAAGGTATGGCTCTGCTGGCTAGGCAGTTCAAAAGGTTCAATCGTAGTAGAACCAGCAAGTCATACAAATGGAGCAAAAAGCCAAATGCCAGGTACAACAGCAAGTCAGTCAAGGGTCCTAAATCTGAGTGCTTTAATTGTGGGAAGGTTGGACATTTTGCTGCTGAATGCATGTCCAAGAAACCTTCCACGTCACATGCTAACACTTTCTCAAAAGCTGATAAGTACAAAAACAAGTACAAAGCTATGAAAGCTCAGATGAAGGAAAGTGCAAAGACTGACAAGAAGGGTAAACAGCCAGAAAAGGTTCTAGTTGCTGAACATCATGACTGGGATGAAGCCAGCACGTCCTCATCTTCTGATAGTGATACTGATGATGATGGTGCTGGTTATGCTACTGGTAAAAAGCTGTGTTTGATGGCCAAAGAGGTCGAGGAGTCTGATGAGGATGATGGTAGTAGTACGTTTTTGGCTGATATGAGGGAAGCTGATCAAAACAGAGACTCTCCTCAATGGAAAACTGAAATGATGTATAAGGTTGATAATTTTCGAACTTATACTGATGATGAAAAAGCTGAAATGTTTGACTACCTAAGAATTGATTTATGCAGGAGCTGCAAACGTGAAGAGAGTTTGAAATCTAATAACAAATCTTTAAATGAAAAACTCAAAGGCAAAAATGATGAAATTAAGATCTTAAAAGATACAATTTCCAAACTTGAAAAACAAAACTTTGCTTTAGAAACTCTTCACGTTGAGGCAGCAGAAGTCAAGACCCAGCTGGACAATCTCAAAAGAGTTGTTGCTTCATGGTGCACATCTGCTCAACGCACAGCTAAATGTGTTAATGAGCAGGTGCCTGCCCAAGTTCAAGCCTTCTTTGCTGGTGACTATGCTGCTGCTGCTGCTATTGCAGAAGTTACTTTCATGGACCCGACTCTTGAAACTGATCCTGAAGCTGTCTTGCCAAATACTTTTGCCAAGATAGTTGAAGGTAAAAAGGTTGTGACAAACAAATTTGTTAGACCTACTGTGTCCCCACCACCTGCCATGAAAGAAATTTTGGAGGATGAAGTTAGAGCAAGAGAAGCCAGTAACTCAATTGATGAGACTACTGACCCCTCAAGCATCCACTACATGACTCCGAAAGAAAGACGTATTAAAAGGGAAATCACTGAAAACAATTTGAGAAAAGTTAAACCAACTGATTCCCCTTCGTGTTCGAGTTCTACCAGTGCTAAGCCAGCTGATGACCAATCTACTGGTCACCCAGTAGCTGCAGACAAGCCAGTGAAACGAAATACTGGCAAATCTAAGGCAGCAGTTAAGATACCTACTGGTTCATCAGCATCAGAAGACAAGCCAGCAACTTCCCACGCTAACTTGTCAAATGATAAAGAAAAGACAGTTCGCCATGGTCATGGTACTGGTTCCAAAAGGAAAGCTGCCCATAAGGGAAAAGCAAAAATTGACTCGACTGATGAGCTGTCTATCACTGAGATAATGACAGCCAAGCTTGACCAGCTAATTGAGGCAGTAATTAAAAGTCGACCCGATCCTACTGCCCTTATTAGATCTGTGAATGACCAGCCACAAAAGCCAAAAGTGAGAAAATGCTACAAATGTGGCAGCAAAGCTCACCTGGCTAACCAGTGTACTCAAACCCAAACCCCATCTGCTGCTTCTTCTAGCAAGCCAGTAGAAAAGAAGAAGTCATCAAAGGTGACTCCTTCAGAACCCATCCTTGGATGGGTTCCCAAAAAGAACTAATCTCTAAGTTATTGTGCAGGGCATTCAAAACAAGCAAATCTGGTATCTCGACAGTGGTTGTTCGAGACATATGACCGGAAGTAAGTCCCTGCTGATGGACTATCAGGAAAAGGATGGTCCAGTTGTTTCGTATGGAGATAATTCGTTGGGTTACACAAAGGGTTTTGGTACTTTGACAAATGGGAATGTCACGTTCTCAAATGTTGCATATGTAGTTGGGCTTAAACATAACTTACTCAGCATAAGCCAACTGACAAGCAAGAATAAGATAGTCCAATTCAGAAAGAAAATTGGTACTATTTTTGATAAGACAGGGAAGCCACTGCTGACTGCAAAACGTCATGAAAACATGTATCAAATTGACATGAACACAGCAGTCACAACAACTGATACTTGTTTCTATTCGAAGGCAGCAGACAACCTGAAGTGGTTATGGCACAAGAGACTCTCACATCTCAACTTCAAAGATATTCACAAATTATCCAGTAGAAGTTTGGTGTCTGGGCTACCCACAATGTCTTATGTGAAGGACAGATTGTGTCCTGGTTGTGAAAAGGGAAAACATCACCATGCCTCGTTCAAATCAAAGCAAATCTCATCTGTTGAGAAACCATTTCACTTACTTCATATGGATCTATTTGGTCCAGTGAATGTGGCCAGCTGTAGTGGGAAGAAGTATACACTGGTTATTGTTGATGAATACTCGAGATACACTTGGGTGTTCTTTCTAAGGCAAAAGAGTGAAGCTGCTGATGAAATCATCAATTTTATCAAAAGAATGGAGCTTTTGAATGGGCAACTGGTGAAGCAACTAAGAAGTGATCATGGTACAGAATTCAGAAATGCTACATTAGAAGAATTTTGTGCTGACAAAGGTCTTTCCCAAAATTTCTCTGCTGTGAGAACACCTCAGCAAAATGGTGTTGCAGAAAGAAGAAACAGAACTCTCATTGAAGCAGCAAGATCTATGTTGGCTGAGTCTGGGTTGAAGAATTCCTACTGGGCAGAAGCTGTGAATACTGCCTGTTTTACCCAGAATAGATCTCTTATTGTGAAAAGACATCAGAAAACTGCTTATGAAGTTCTCAAAGGTAGAAGACCCTCAATTTCATTTCTTCATGTA
Organism: Rutidosis leptorrhynchoides; assembly: GCF_046630445.1. Lineage (NCBI taxonomy): Eukaryota > Viridiplantae > Streptophyta > Magnoliopsida > Asterales > Asteraceae > Rutidosis > Rutidosis leptorrhynchoides. Next base: position 63,898,740 of record NC_092334.1, read on the forward strand.
TTTGGCACTCCCTGTTACATTCTAAATAATAGGGATCAGCTGGGCAAATTCGATGCTAAAGCTGATGAAGGTATATTCCTTGGATATTCCAACATGTCAAAGGCATATAGGGTCTACAACAAAAGAAGAGGTTGTTTTGAAGAATCCATTAATGTTACATTCGATGAAACTGCCTCTGCTTCATCTACTGATCGTGAAGATGAAGTGTTACTGTTTGAAGAGCCTACTCAGCAAGCTCTTGATGATGAAGAGCCAGCAGCACAACCCTCACCAATCCATGCTGCTGGGTTCTCTGATGATGAAATGGAACATTCTGTTCCATCTGTGTCTAAACCAAGTGGACCTACTGGCTCTACTGAAGTGCTGCAACTTGAGCCTAGGTCTGCTGGTTCTGAGAGATCACAAGCTGGTACTGTTTCTACTGATATTGATCAGCAACCTTCTGTTGCTGCTCACTCATCTGAACCAGCTGATGATCAAGATGCTGTGTGTTCTACAACCAGCTCACCTGTTCATAACACCAAATGGACAAGGGAGCATCCGATTGAGCAGATTATTGGTAATCTTGCGAGTGGTGTTAAAACACGGAGGCATGCTACCAGTAACTTTTGTATGCATGTTAATTTTGTGTCTACCATTGAGCCCACGTGTCCTGAGGAAGCACTTCAAGATCCTAGCTGGGTTGGTTCAATGCAAGAAGAAATTACTCAGTTTGATAGGAACAAAGTGTGGACATTGGTACCTGAACCTGAGGATAAGACAAAGAAGATCATTGGTACTAAGTGGGTGTTTAAAAACAAGATGGATGAAGATGGTGTCGTTATCAGAAACAAAGCAAGATTGGTTGCTCAAGGGTTTAGACAGGAAGAAGGATTGGATTATGGGGAAACTTATGCACCAGTGGCTAGGATGGAAGCTATCAGATTGTTCTTAGCATATGCTGCTAGGATGAACTTTAGAGTATTTCAGATGGATGTTAAATCTGCATTTCTGAATGGGAAGCTGCAAGAAGAAGTTTATGTCAAACAGCCTCCTGGTTTTGTAAGCAGTAAATATCCAGACCATGTCTACAAGCTAGACAAAGCTCTTTATGGCCTTAAACAGGCTCCAAGAGCATGGTATGAGACACTTCATGTGTATCTCACTGGTATAGGTTTTAAAGTTGGAACAATTGATACCACTCTATTCTCAAAAGAGATAGATGGTGATCTCTTGTTGGTACAGATATATGTGGATGATATTATTTATGGTTCTAAAAATGAAAAACATTGTCAAGATTTTTCAAAACGTATGTCAAAGGCATATGAAATGAGTTTACAAAGAGATCTGCAATACTTTTTAGGATTGCAGATCAAACAACTTGATGATGGAATATTCATAAGTCAAGATAAATATATCAAAGATATGTTAAAGAAATTTGGTCTGACCTGTTTAAAAGACATAGGGACTCCAATGGCAGCATCCATTAAAATAGATGCTGATCCAAATGGTGAACCAGTCAATATCACTGAATATAGAGGTATGATTGGATCCCTACTTTATCTCACAGCCAGCAGACCAGATATTATGTTCGCCACATGTCTCTGTGCCAGATATCAAGCTGATCCTAAAGAGTCACACTTGCTGGCAGTAAAAAGAATATTCAGATACCTAAAAGGTACTGCTAAACGTGGTCTTTGGTATCCCAAAGACCAGGATTTTGAACTAATTGGGTATTCAGATGCTGACTTTGCAGGGTGTAAAATAGACAGGAAAAGTACTACTGGTGGGTGCCAGTTACTGGGTAGTAGGCTAGTCAGCTGGACAAGCAAAAAGCAAAATACTGTGTCCACATCCACTGCTGAAGCAGAATATGTCTCTGCTGGTAGTTGTACTGCTCAAGTACTGTGGATGCAAAGCCAGCTAAAGGACTATGGTGTTCATGTTACAAAAACTCCAATCTACTGTGACAACACCAGTGCAATTGCTATCACCAACAATCCTGTGATGCACTCAAGGACTAAGCACATCGATGTTCGGTATCATTTCATAAGGGATCATGTTCAAAAGGGGGATGTTGAGTTACATTTTATTTCTACAGACCAGCAATTAGCAGACCTATTTACAAAGCCATTAGATGAGAAACGTTTTAACTATCTCATCTCTGAGCTGGGTATGCTTGAGCTTTAAATAAAAGACAACTTTTGTTGGTGTGCTGGCTCTACAACGTGTAGGGCAAACCAGTAAGTCACATTTATTTACTTACTGCCTACATGTCAAACAACCAGCACAGCAAGGTCTTTTATATTTTGGTTACTTAAATGTTTTAAATGAAATAATAAATAGCTCTCCAAATTTAATGATTCCTTAAAACTGGAAACTCATTTACTTCCAATGATTTAAATTAAATTCATGACATATTAAATGTAACAAAAGTATTTTGTATTTAATACAAAAAATTATTTTTGAGATTTTAAATCAATTTGTTTGAAATGAAATCTGATGCATTTAATGCAGTATGGGAGTAATGAGTGTTTAAGCCGTATAAATGTCATGTCAACCGTCTGTCTCCCTTTGAAAACGTGCCAGTCGTCACATCTGCCCACGCGCCTGCAGATGACAGTCCTTTTCTCTCTCCTGCACTTTTTCACCCACTCACAACGGATAAAAGTGTGTTTCATCTTACAAAATAACCTTCGGTTATTCATTTTTCAAAATACACACACTTTTACTCTCAAAATCTTTTCAATCTTCAAATCTTCATCCTACACTCATCAATGGCAGAACAACAACAGCAATCACCACGTGCTGCAAGCCAGCAAGAGGAACAACAGCAACAACAACCTCAATCAATCGAACCACAACAGCAACCACAACCTGCCCCACAACCGGCACCGGCACTGGAGGAACCGGTGGTTCAAGAACACGTCGTTCAAGGACCACTGTTCAATCTCCACCCCAACCTGATTAGGGCTCCCAATGCACCTGATCACTCCCTGATTCGCCTATCTAGAGGCAATGCTGCACATGCCCTCTCTATTCCCAAATCGAAGGTTAACAAAGGGTATGAGGCCCTCATCGAATACATCCGTCAATCACCTCTGGCAAGAGCCATCACCGGTGTACCTTCCCGATTCTATGCTGCCTGTTTGGCACGATTTTGGTATACTGCCACTGTTGCCACCACTCCTGGCAACGTTCCATGTATTCGTGGCATGGTGACTGAAACCCTAAATTGCTCTGTCACCGTCGAAGCTATTAGACGTGCTCTTCAATTGCCCGGTGGACCATTTGTTGCTTCACCTACTAGTGACGAATTAAGAAGGGAGGTGTTGGAGACCATTGGGTTTGCTGGACCAGTGGCACATACACCGTTGAGAAAGCATATGCCACCTCTGTGGTACTACTTCTTTGGGTTGATGACTCAGTGCATGAGTCAAAAGTCAGGTAGCTTTGACCAATGCTCAGATTTTGAGCTCAAGCTTGGTCATGGGTTGTTGTTCAACAGGAACATCGATTACGCCCTTGAAATTTATTTGAGGCTAAGGGAAATGGTGACTGCTAGAGTAAGAACCAACTTGATTCCATTTCCACGATTCTTAAGCCTGGTATTTGAAAGTGAACTGGGTGAAGCTTATCAGCAAATTGCTGATCAATCATTTGAGGTCCCAGTAAAACAAGGGGGTATGCCAAAGGATGTACCTGCTGCTCCATATGCTGAGTTGACACCAGCAATGAACGAGTATCTTGCTGCTCGTCGTGGAGCCACCCAATCGACTGCCTCTGGTTCTGCACCAGCTGAGGGGGAGGGTCCTCAGCGAAAGCCAGCAACGCGAAGGAAGCAGCCAGCTACCTCAACTAGTACAGCCACCGTCTCATATACTGGTAAAGCAGTAGTTGTATTAGAATCTAGTGCTCTCTAATCATAAAGAACAGCCCTAGTCTTATATACTGACTACCCATTTCTAGTGTTGGAATCCGTTGCTCATCTATTTCTTGGTAACAGGCAAACCTAAGCGTGCTAAAGCTGGCTCCAAGCGAACCACAGGGGAGATTGCACCAGTCTCAGCTGCTGCTCCTGCAAAGGATGTAGCTATGGAACCTGGTGCGTTTCTAGACCAAACAGCAGAACAATCTAACTTAATTGAAATATTTTTAACTGCTGACTTGAAAAATGTTGAGGGAGTTAACGGTATAACCCTGGCTCCCAAGCTGACTGGTTTTAAAACTTGTGTCAAGAAGAGTAGCAACCCATACTCGTCTAACCAGGCACTTCCACATTTTTCTGAAATGAACTTATTGCAATACTCTCTGCTGACAGTACAACCAGCAGAGAACATAACTGACCCCCAAAGCAGGCTTGAGCTGGGTCTTCATCGTGTTGAACCAGCTCAGGTGACTGCACAGCCAGTATGTTACTCGGATACTGTTAAGAGTCGCACTCCTACATCATTACCAGCCAGATCTCTTACACTATCTGGGTCAACATGTGTTGCCAATGAGTCAGCAGAGTCACCGCTGTACTTACAGACACCTTCTTCTGTCTCATTCGAAGGGCTGACCAAATCACAAGTCTGTCCCCAGAGACCAAAAACAGATGCAATTGTTGAGTCAAATTTATTTGGTTCTACAGTTGCTAACATAACTTGTTCTATTGTTTCAGTTCTTAGCAGGGTAGATGAACAGGCAGAGGGGGAGCAAAATAAAGATGTTGTTATTCCTACTGGTGATATTGCTGCCTCTGCTACTGGTGTTGGTGCCACTGATTCTGTTACTGGTGGTACTGATGCTAGTACTGTTGATTCTGCTGCTGCTGGTGTGGAAGATGTTATCATGGAAGAACCTCCTGTTCTTGAGAAGGTTATTGACAATATTGTCAAGGATGTTCTTCTTGATGAACCTGTCACCCAACCAAGAATGGACCCTGCATTAATGTCTGATGAGCCTGCTGATTCTTCTGATTCTTCTTCTATGGAACGTCAAGTTCTTACAGAATCGGCAGTTCGTCATCCTACTGGTCCGATTTTGGTTGCTACTGAGCCAACCGCTGAGGTTGCTGATGTTAAGGATGCTGGTACCTCTGCTGACACAACGATTGATTCGTCTAAGGCTTCTGTTACTGAGGAAACAAAGCCATATGTTGTGCAGGTACCAGATCCAGATGAAGTTGTTCCTAACTTCATTTTCAAGGGAGCTTCGATTTCTCCCAAGATTGCTATGCTGGTCGATCAGCTGACCCTTGATCCCGAATCTGCGATAGTCTCAGCCAGCAGATTACCTCGTGAAGAGATGGTTGAGCTATTATCTCAGCTTGATCGACCAGCTAGAGAAGAAATTTATGAGAGGATAGCCCTGCTGGAGCAAATCAATGAACAGCCTTACTATCATGTTTTTGGTATGGCTCCAGCTGCTTCGCCATTTCCTGGTACATGGAGGCCTCTCAAGTTTGTCATCGATCCTGCTACTGGTAAGTGTGTTATGCAAAATGTCCCTGATTCGCCAGTACCTTCTTCTTCCTCAGCTTCTTCCTCCTCATCTTCTTCTGATGAGGATGCTGATGAAGGTACTGGTAAGGGCGAACCAGTCACTCATGATAACGTGACTGGTTCCAAAGACAAACCAGTGGATCTTACTGATGACAATGCTGATAGTAATGCTGACAAGGATATCAGTGGTTCTAAGCCTTCGGGCGAAGGTAAAAACGATGGTGATCATGATGATGAGTCAGCTCCTGACCTTCCATCTCCACCACCCCACGGTGATACTCCTCTGTTAGCTTGTGCTGACCAACCTTCAACCTCTGCATACTTAAAGTTCAATGCAGATGAGGTTGCTGATATTTCCACCTTTGCTGTCTATAAGACACTGCAAGGGATCACACCAAATTTGGAGGAAACTATTCGCAGAGCTATTGTTGATAGTGTCTCTGCTGCTGTCAGATCTGCTGGAGAGGCTGTTACAACTCCTATTGATCTTAAACTCCAGCAGCTGTGTGCTTTTGCTGATGTGGCAGTCGAAGCTATCACAAAGCACCATGAAGATGAAGAGGAGCTTCAAAGGCGAATCATCTCTCACAATGAATACTGTGAAAATATCACCCGACTCCAAGCTGATTTGGATGCTGCTAACCGCAGAAATACTTTCTTAAATGAGGAGAACAGGGTGTTACACGAGAGATTGGAATCGCAGGAAGCTCAAATGGCTAACATGATTCCTGCTGCTGCCTATGTTCAGATGGTTGAAAACATGCAACGAATGGCTGCTTTGCAAGGTGATGTTCGGGCCATCGTTGAACAAATGGCTATGGGTGTAGCAAGGAATGAAGTTAGATCCTCCAATCTTCTGCTACGACAATTTGGTGTGGATCCTGGTGCCCATCTTACTCCAGAGGTTGCTGAGTGGAACAATTTTGCCTTCTCTGCTCCTCAGTCAGACAGTGATCTTGATGCTACTGTCTCCCCTTCTATTACTGTCCGTGCTGATGACAAAAAGGGGGAGAAAAAGTCTCAAAAGAAATCTAAAAAGAGAAAACAGTCTGAGGGGGAGCATGAACATGAAAAGGCTCCTAAACAACCCAGGAGAGATGGAGATGGTGATGGTGATGGTCAAGACACTGGCCCTAAGCCCAGCAACGCTCATACTGAAGCTGGTGGTGCACAGGCAACTGGTGGTACTCAACCCAGTGTGTCTGCCACACCAGTGGATGATATTGGTTCTGGCAGTAAGCCCAGTGATGTTTCTGATATGGCTGTAGCTGAAGCTTTTGTGCTGTCTCAATCTATTGAACGTAAAATGAAGAGGAAGTTAGAGAGACATCAAAAGCGACAGCAGGAACTAGATGATGCCTTCAATGCCAAGTTCGAGGCCTTTGCTGATCTTAAACGTCGTAAGATTATGCACAGAAGATGGCTGAGTCCAAAAGCATTGGAAGTCGATGATGACCTGACTGCCTTTGATAAACACAGAAAAGAGGCAAGAAAAAGAAATGCCAAGTTCATGGTCAAATTCGACAAACAGAGGGCAAAGCTGTATGCACAGAGAGCAGAAAGAATCAGGAACATGACTCCTGCTGAGATGAAGGATTACCTTGATTCTACTGGGTCAACAGGTGGAGTTAGAGCTGATATTTTCATGAAATGGGTTGATGCTATGTTAGAACCCAGCTCTACTCCTCAACCAGCATCTGCTGCTCAGCCAGCTACACAACAAAAACAGCCAGCAGAAACAATCATCCTTAGTGATGATGATGTTATTAGACAGGGGGAGCATCTTGCTATTGTTCCTTACCTGCCTCCTATTCAACCAGTACCAACACAAGAACCATCAGCTGAACCCATGCCTATTGACAAATACAGGGTGAAATCTGCTCCTAGGGACAATCAGCCCCTGAGGAAAGGACCCCTATTCGAGGCAGCTGATGAAGGTACTGATGTGGTTGAGCCAGCTGATACTAATCAGTCAGCTGGCATTGAAGACACAGCAAGGAGTGCTGTGATAGAAGACCCAGCCAGAAGTGTGCTGCTGGGTAGTACAAGTGTTGAAGACCCAGCAAAGTCGGTTGAGCTGGGTGCTAAACAAGTAGGTGATGAAACGGTTGATCCTGCTCACTTCACAGTCTGGGGAAGAGACTGCCAAACATTTGTTCTATCTCCTCTTCCTCCCCAGATTCAAGTTTACTTTGACAGAACACAGGATAACCGGGTCAATCAGCATCCAGTTAGTTCATCTGGCAGCTATGAATCATCTATGTATCCTCCATCTTCCCCAAGGGTTCATGACAAACATATCACTTGGGAAGATGACTCAGTAACCCATGGTGAGCCAAACATCAGAAAAATGAATCCAGATGAAAGAGATGCCTACAGACTTCAGATCACTGTTCCAGAGTTGCTTGAACAAAGACAAATTGAACTTAATGAAAGAATTCGTCAAGTCAGGCTGCTGCATCACCCTCTTGATCAGCCACACTATATTGCTGCACTAAACTTTGGCGTTGACATTAGGGTGTACTTGAATAACAGTGGTCTCAGGCTCTCCACTACTGATGAAAGAATTCATTTTGAAGATGCTCTCCAGATGGGTATGGATATAAGGGAGTATTGTGCTGCCCTTAGTACTGAAGAGGGTAGAAAGATGGTTGAAGCAGTAAGATCCCTGAACATTTCATATGATGATTATCTGATGGGTTTAGCTGCTGAAAGGGAAGCCAGAGAAGCTGCTGATGCTGAACTTGCTGAACGTTCAAGGCTTCAGGATATTGAAGACAGATTGGCTGCTGACAGAAAGCAACAGGCTGAGTCCCTCAAACTAGCCAGAGCCATTGTCAAAGAACAGGATAAGGTTTTTGATAAGATAGAAACTGCTAAGGAAGTACCTACCACTGCTCCTGTAGTACCTGATCACAATATTGAGTTTCCTGATACTTACTATAAGAGCAGGTATGGTAATGTGATGAATAGAAGATCTAATCCCTGCAGAATTATCAAGGTAAACAGGGGGACAAAAAGGGCTTTTAATGTTGTCAGGGAGAACAATGTTCAAGAAAGGATTAGTTTTGATGACTTGAGAACTCTTGGATTCAGTGAATGGATAGAAATCTTGGAGTATTTCATTGGTAAAGGTGAGAGTGCTATCAAGAGTGCTCTTAAGACTGAACTCCAACAGCTGTTCAAGAAGGCAACTAAGTTTGGGAATGCACCAGTAGTTGATGTTGATGAATTTCTTGCTCAAAAGCCTAAAAGGAAGCAACCTACTGGTGAAGGACCAACTGGGAGTAGCCGAATTGTTCTACCTCCTTCCATCCCTGTTTTTGACCCTGCTGAATTACCTCTCCTGTTCCCTGAAGCCTGGAAGATTAAACAAGAGGAGCTATCTGATGAAGAAAGGGATAAAGATAGATAGTCTCCTATGTGCTTAACTTGTATCTCTGTAATTTACTTTTTATTTTTGAATTATCTTGTAATTATTGTATATATCTGTTGTAATGTAAGTAAAGTGAGTTTATCTTCAAAATCATATCAAATTATAAGATATAGATAACTCATCAAAAGATCCCAAAACAAACTTAAAGGGACGAATTTACTGTCTACTCTCTCTAGGTCCCTATGTGCTGGCTTTAGTGTTTTCTCTTCAAGTCATAGGTTTTGTCATCATCAAATAGGGGGAGATTGTTGAGTCCCCAAAATAATTAAGGATTTAATTATGACAAAACAATATTTATTTGCACTAAAGTGTTATGTGCAGCCAGCACACGTTTGTTTATGTATAGTCAGCTAATATAGCTGTGTCGAGTGTTTAGTATGCTGCCTAGTCTATCAGCACAAGGTAGATATGTATTCTTCGAATCAGCACAGGATGTGCACCCAGCAAATCAAGAATATCAAGTGACTCAGCATATGAAGGACCAGTAAGTCTGGATATTAGCATACAACACAAGACAGCCATGCTCCATTACAAGCATGGTAGTTTCCCAGAGTGGTCTACATCAACGCACTATTCAACAGAAGTCGAAGACAAAGTTGAACAGAAAAGGACAGGAGTCGGCGGCTGACAAGTGACCTTACAAGACCACGTGGGAATGCAGAAGTGGAACGCATGTGCAGACATGTGTTATACTTTAATCATACCTAGGGAACACAACATTCCATTTGTTTAAATCAAATGGTAGTGCCAAACCGAATGGGTGTGTTCCAGCAAATAGCTACCTAAGAGGAAAGAAGGAAAGCACGCCTTCTGACACAATTGTCCCCACAAGTACAAAGCATCCAATGTACTAGTGGACAATAGATTAATTACACGGTTAATAGAACTACTATATATATTGTTGCATCCACTATTGTAAAAACTAGTGGTGTGGGTTTATCTGTTAGAGTCAAAACCGTGTAATAGCTTTAGTTTATCTCTTAGCTATAATCTAGGTAATCTGTATCAACCAACTATCATTTCCGCCAAGGATAGTTGTGATTCTTTCTGATTTAATCAATAAAGAATAACAGTTGAAAATTACCTGTGACTCTATCTTATTTACTACAGAATACTAAACGTGATTAACTGACTAGTTAATTAAGAAAAGAATTGTATTCACCCCCCCTCTACAATACTCCTGTTGTTATTAAGGGACCAACACGAGTATCTCGGACAAAACAAGTGCTACCAAATATCTTAGGCTCAATTGGAAACAAGGATTTTGTAGGAAACAAAACACTATATGGAATGTCACCATTAAGAACTGTAGAAGGCATACGATTTATAAGAAAACATGCAGTTGAAACAGCGTCAGCCCAAAACGGTTTTGGAACATTCATTTGAAATAAAAGTGCTCGAGCTACTTCAAGAAGATGTCGATTCTTTCGTTCCGCAACCCCATTTTGGGCTGGTGTGTCAACACAAGATGACTCGTGAAGGATACCATTTTGAAGCATATATGACGAAAATGATTCTGAAAGAAATTCTTTGGCATTATCATTTCTCAAAGTTTGAACCGGAACCTGAAATTGAGTTTTTACTTCAGTAACAAATGAGCAAAAGTGAGTGAATACTTCGGAACGACTTCTCATCAAATAAAGCCAAGTAACACGGGAATAGTCATCGATAAAGGTAACAAAGTATTTAAACCCGGGTTTGGAAGTAACTGAACATGGACCCCAAACATCAGAATGAACCAATTCAAATGGAGATGAAGCTCGTTTATTGACTCTGGGAGGTAAGTGGATCCGATGGTGTTTAGCAAACTGACACGGCTCACAATACAGAGACGATAAATAAGAAAATTCAGGACATAATTTCTTCATACTCTGGAAAGAAGGATGTCCCAACCTACAATGCATCTCATAAGGGGATGATGACTTAGAGCATAACAAAGAACGTGGTATTTGTGTTTCAGGTTCAAGAATGTATAGGCCATCAAATACCCGTCCTCTACCAATAATCTGTTTCGTCGATAGATCCTGGAAGACACAATAATCGGGATAAAGTAATGCAACACAATTCAAATCACGAGTAATCTTGCTAACAGACAACAGATTAAATGAAAAGTTAGGTAGACTTAAAACAGATGACAACGAAATAGAAGGGGTAAGATTGACAGTACCGGAACCAAGGACTGGAGAGGTTGTGCCATTTACAATTGTGACATGAGATGGTTGTGATTTAAAATCGGAGAAAACATGGTGATTACCTGTCATGTGATCTGAAGCACCAGAATCGATGACCCATTTAGAGGCGGATGATAAAAGACATGTTTTTGACTTACCTAGTTCAGCAAAAGCGGCTATTGGTGTTTTGAGTTTCACGAATTCTTTCAATTGAACATATTCCTCATATTCCTGTTTAGAGATAGTGAATGCGGAAGAACATTTCTCTTGGAATGAGAGTTTCCTTTGGAATGAGAGTTTCCTTTCACCACCCATGATTATTTGTAATGACCTCAGAACGGGACCAAGTATGTACGGATATAATATAAGCTTAATAAATAACAAAATCAAAATCCCACCTAATCCATAAACATCCGTATCCATAATATCCATCAAGAAGCAAATAATCAACCTCCTTTTTTTTTTTTTTTTAATATAAAACTAAAGTACAGCTTATATAAGTAACAAAGGTTGACCCTGTAATAACCACGGAGAGAGCAAAAAAAAAAATAGAACCGTACCCTCAGATTTGATTAAACAAATTTCGACTTTCAAACACGTTACTCTTAGAGGTTGGTCGGAATCAAGAAACCGACGATCTGACAAAAAGAACGGCGGTGGACTGTGTCCCACGCGCTCTCACGCGCCGGCGAGTGGTCGGCAGGTGACGGCGAGTGTGGTGGTTTTGGTGACCGGATTTTTTTTTCGTAATCTGCAGTTTTACAATTCAGGACCTTCTGGATCGTTTGGCGGGGGTGGTGAGATCAGAAAATGACTTCGAAATGGCTAATTTCAAGAGACTGACGGTGGGCTGACGGTGGGTGATGATGATGGTGACTGTAAGATCGCATAGCCCAAACACAATGTCCTGCAATATAAGCCCAAGAGTCCATCCTTTTCTAAAACCAATTGGTATTAGAGGGACTTCCCCTTAGACTTATATACATACATTTTTTTTTGTCTCCCTCCTATGTGGGATAGGTTTGCACCCCAACAATCCTCCCCTCAAACCGAAGACCACATCACCGAGCCTCCCCTTCAACGATACTCCCGCCATCTTATATCACCGGTCTCTTTTCTTTCACTTTTCTTTCACTACCGGGACACGCCTCTTATACCGCCGATCTCTTTCTTTCACCATCGGGACACGCCGCACTTCCACGCCTTGGGAAGGAAGACTTTCGATATAAGGCACCATGGCTCCATTATCGTTGGCAAACCGAGGGGTGTGCCATGTCGCACCGTGCGCTTAGGGGCGCGCCACCACTGCATCGTTCACCACATCGGGCTATAGCCTAGCTCTGATACCATTTGTAAAATCGCATAGCCCAAACACAATGTCCTGCAATATAAGCCCAAGAGTCCATCCTTTTCTAAAACCAATTGGTATTAGAGGGACTTCCCCTTAGACTTATATACATACATTTGTTTTTGTCTCCCTCCTATGTGGGATAGGTTTGCACCCCAACAGTGACGGTGGTGACTTTTGGATTTAAACCATTAACAGGTAGGCTCTGACACCATGTAAACTTGAGATTAATATAATAAACTATCGTTCATTCATTCTTTATTTTCATCGTTATCCATAAGCATAAGCTGGATAGAGATATATATATAAGAGTGAGACCCGTCCAACCTAGGATCCTTTGGAAGAATCTGATTGAAGGGAAAGCCGAAACTTTTAAAACTTCAGTGTTGGAAAGAGTAGAGGCAGGAATGGATACCGTTACTCAAGTGGACGCAGATCAGATGTGGAATAGGATGGCATCTGCTATTAGGGATGTTGCCAAGGAAACCTTAGGTGTGGCAGTAGGGACATCGAGAGGACATAAGTCTAATAGAGAATCATGGTGGATTAGTGATGAGGTTCAAACCAAAGTCGCACTTAAGCAACAGAGGTTTAAGGAGCTCATTACATGCCGGGACGGGATACGTGAAGATAGAACTAGGGCAGAAGAGAGGTATAAAGAAGCCAACAGAGAAGCTAAGAAGGCCGTTGCCCGTGCAAAAGATAAAGCGTATGAAGACTTGTATAGGAAACTAGACTCCAAAGAAGGAGCAAATGATATTTACAGGATTGCAAAAGCTAGGGAGCGTAGGAGGAGGGATATAGATAACATCAAGTTTATCAAGGATGAAGCCGGTCAAACCTTAGTGAAGGAAGAAGAAATTAGGAAAAGATGGGAAGGGTATTTCTCAACTCTTTTCGTGGGTGAAGGACCTGGGCGCCAAGAAGTTCCGCAGGACTTGGGAATAGGACAATTCCGGAACAACAGTTTCTGTAGGAGAATCAGGAAGGAAGAAGTAAGTTCGGCACTACGAAAGATGGGCAGAAACAAAGCTGTAGGACCAGACCAGATCCCAATAGAGGCGTGGCGGTGCCTGGGCGAGGATGGTGTCAGGTGGTTGACGTGTCTTTTCAATAAGACGCTTAGAAGTTATAAAATGCCTACGGAATGGAGACTCAGCGAGATTATCCCTATTTACAAAAATAAAGGGGATGCCCAAATCTGCGGTAATTATAGAGGCATAAAATTACTTAGTCATACTATGAAGCTTTGGGAGAGAGTGATTGAGACTAGACTTCGACGCGAGACTACGGTTTCAGAAAACCAATTTGGTTTCATGCCAGGGCGCTCTTCGATGGAGGCAATTCATATTTTAAGAAGCGTTATGGAGAAGTATAGGGAGAAACAAAAGGGCCTAGAGATGGTCTTCTTAGACTTAGAAAAGGCCTATGATAGCGTACCGCGAAAGCTGATTTGGAAGACACTTAATGTTAGGGGTATCCCAAGTAGATATATTAGAGCTATTATGGATATGTATGATGGGGCGAAGTCCTGTGTCAGGACGCCTGTGGGAAACACAGAGTATTTCCCGATAGAAGTAGGCTTGCACCAGGGATCGGCCCTTAGTCCTTTCCTTTTCGCTTTGATTCTCGACGAGCTGTCTCGAGGAATACAAGAGAACATCCCTTGGTGTCTGATTTTTGCCGATGATATCGTGCTTGTATCAGAATCAAATGAGGAGCTTAACAGAAGACTAGAACAATGGAGGGAGGCCTTAGAACAAAATGGGTTACGGATCAGCAGACAAAAGACAGAATATCTTAGGTGCGAATTCAGTAGGACTGAGGATGAACTAAATGGTGGAGGGATTATCAACATTGGGGACCAGATCTTGCACCCACAAGAGTCGTTTAGATATCTAGGTTCGGTCCTCCACAAATCGGGGAGGATAGACGAAGACGTGACTCATCGTATTAAGGTAGGTTGGTTGAAGTGGAGAGCGGCGAAAGGGGTCTTGTGCGACAAGAAGATCCCACTCAAATTAAAAGGGAAATTCTTTAAAGTAGCTATTAGACCTGCCATGTTGTACGGATCAGAATGTTGGCCAATGACGAAGGCCCAAGAGAGAAGGATGGAAGTAGCAGAAATGAGGATGCTTAGGTGGACGTGTGGTAAAACCATGTTAGATAGGATCCCAAATGGTGTGTTTAGGGAAAACCTTGGAGTCTGTAGCATCATCGACAAGCTAAGGGAAGAACGGCTTCGATGGTTTGGGCATGTGATGAGGCGACCTCGTATTGCCCCGGTAAGGAGAGTCGAGGAACTCACGGTCGATGGCGTAAGGAGAAGGGGTAGACCTACACGTAGGTGGATGGATAGACTTAGGCTCGACATGAGGGAGCTTTCGCTGACTGAGGACATGACTTCTGATAGGGGTGCGTGGAGGGCTAGAATTAGAATAGTCGAGTAGGGTTACGTCCTATTATGTTATTTTTTATTTTTAATAGTATTTCTCATTAGGTTTCTTACTTTTGCTTTTTTTTGCTTTTTATTACTTTTTTATTATTATTATTACTATATTTATTATTATTATTATCTCTATATTATTATTGTTAGTTTTTATTATTATTATTATTTTTATTATTATTATTTTTATTATTACTATTATTTTTATTATTATTATTATTATTATTATTATTATTATTATTATTATTATTATTATTACTATTACTATTAGTATTATTTTTATTATTGTTACTACTACTATAATACTCTTGGTATTACTAGTACTGGTACTATTACGACTACTACTATTACTCTTATTATTATTATTTTTATTATTATTATTATTATTATTATTATTATTATTATTATTATTATTATTATTGTATTATGGGTGTGTTAATATTAATTATTAATATTATTTGTGGTATTAATATTATTACTATTGCTTTTAACTATTTTTTACTAACACTAGTACTAGTATTAGTATTTTTATTTTTTAGCCGCTTAGAGCCTAAATTGATTTTCAGGGAGACTTTTAAACCCATGAAATTTTGATTCTATCATTTCCATGGCGTCTCAATATATATATATATATATATATATATATATATATATATATATATATATATATATATATATTTTTTTTTTTTTTTTTTTTTTTTTTTTTTTTTTTTTTTTACTATTTTTATAAATAAATAAAAAAAGGCCGGAGGTCCACTCGGAAGCAATCTCTTTATCCGCCGAATAAAGAGAGGGATGATTTTCTCTACTTTTCTGGGTGGAGAAATGACTTGTTTTTATTCTCGGATAAGGGAAGGATTGTCTACATCTCACCTCCCCCATACACCACTCAAGTGGTATTGGGTACTGTTGTTGTTGTTGTATATATATATACATGAGAACACTACACATGCTGCAGCTACTACCTACCAAAGACAATAATAATAAATAGCATGGCGTGCACCGAATACATTAAATGCACCGACTACATTAAATGCTATCCAACTACCTACATAATCTTACAACATAATAAAAGTAAACAACCCCTTATTAGTCATGAGTTACTTGAATTACTTAGATCAGTATACGACAGGCCATTGAGTTCTTCTATATTGGAGCTTGATAATCATTTTTTTATTATGAAGACAGATAAACATAAGACAACATGGAATTAAAAAGTTCATAATATCAGAAATGCAGTTCTCCGCATCTTGCAGACCAGATATTAAACGACTTGATTATGCACCCAAATATTTTGAATGCACCTTCGATGATCTTTCTTCTTCATGACACCCTACACGAAGTAAACAAACATATACAATAATTTATAAATTAGGAAAGCTCGCTATATTATTTGGATTGTGTAATAATGGTTTTAGGAATGTAAACAGTTCTAGTACACTTACTGTTGGTATGAGATTTGGATTCCACCAGCATTGGGATCAGCAATCATGGAAAAGGATTCTTCTGATAAGTCAAGGTTACCTTGACAACCAGGCGGTGGGCACAAATCGGTGATCATTACAGTTATGGTTGGGGTAGATGTACAAGGGTGCGGAGTACCTAAGTTGGTCCCACCTGTACACGTCACTTGAAAATATTTCCCACAAACAGCTCCACCTTGATATAAATCTTCATTTGCAGCTGCTATCATAACTCCCATATCTTGGTACCCGAAACAGGCTGATGCTGCAGTAACAATAAAAACATACATGTTAATGATCAATGAGAAAAACAATTATGCATGTTCATGTATATGCCATTATACGAAATTTGAATTACGCAAGTATGGAGGGTCGTTGATGGTTCCGATCCCATTATCAGACGACCCGATACTCAGAAGGCTCATTATTACGAGAATG
Source organism: Rutidosis leptorrhynchoides (assembly GCF_046630445.1). NCBI lineage: Eukaryota > Viridiplantae > Streptophyta > Magnoliopsida > Asterales > Asteraceae > Rutidosis > Rutidosis leptorrhynchoides. The sequence goes on from NC_092334.1 coordinate 63,915,507, forward strand.
CCGGAGTATATCCTTAATGCCGGCATTATCGTGCTGATAGAGATATTAGATTAAAGGCTGTTTGCTTGTGATAATTTAAGTGCAAGTGATAGTAATTTATAGTGTGAAATATCAGTGGTTCAATGCAACATTGTCACTATTTCAGTAGGTTAAAAATTAGAATAAAATCAGGAATGCTGCGGCCACTAAACTACTACTCTAGTAGCTACATTGTGTTTGACAAAGATATTATTTTAAGAAAGAAAAAACATTATGTTTAAGTGGAGTCTTTGTTTTTCTGCAACAATTGTAACAAATAAACTGCTGGCCAATGAGAATAAGATGTAAACAATAAAAAGCAGTTAGTGACATAAATTGTTGTTATCGTTCATGACTTCATTCCATTACCCTTTGTTACTCAAGCCGTCCCCAAAGCGCAAGAATATTCCTTTGTTCTGTCAAGTATTCAAAGTTTTATATTATGTGTATATTTAATTAACTTTTTACTATTTATTACTCGTAATATTGTACGTATCTTGACGACGTGATAACTTATTATGTTATGTGCCATCTTATACACCTAACGCAAGTAAACATATCAAATTTATCTTATACACCTAACACAAAGTGAACATATCAAATTTTATACTACAATACCAATAACAATGAATATAACAGTATCAACGCACATAATGGAAGCCGGGATAATTCGAGTCACATTATGTAGTGAATTATTGGAGTTTTCGGGGACTAAGTGAGAATTCGAAAATAACAACACTTACACGATAATAGAATATACATTAATAAAAATTGATTCCCAGGTAACTATTAACAATTAACAATGTATTACGGAGTATTACAAAATAATTAGGAAATTTATTAAAAAATTACGAGTGACCCAACCCAAATTATTCAAAATAACCTCATTTCATAAAGTGTTTAACAATATGTCTTAAAAAAATCGTAATTACAATCATTGTGTTGTTGGTCAATAGAGGTTGGGAGTCTGATTCTTTGAGGCGACAACATTGCACACAATGATATACTTTAATCTTGAATTTCACCCAAAGTCGTCTTTCGCACATCGAGTTGCGGAGGCAGCGGGGATGGGGGTCTTACCGGCCATGACCTCGGATTGGTCCGGATTTTCCCCAGGGCATCAGTTGGGGCGGGTCATGTCCACCCCTAAGTGATCCCAAACTGCTGTTAAAAATACATAATTGTAAAAATGTCTCTCTCCACACACCAAACATGATGCGTGATGAACTGTATATGATGCTTGTTGCCAAGATAATCATCGAAAGTACTCCATTTATGGCGCAACACGCACCATACATAACACGGACCATCACGCACATGAGACATTTTTGCAATTACGTTTTTTTTAGAGTATGTTATTAAACACTTTACAGAATGAAGACATTTTAACCAATTTTCCAAAATAATAATTAAGGGTGGCCGTTTTAAATAAATAGAGAAACGTACGGTACTTGCACTCAATTCATACAAAAAGTAAATTTATAGTACAATATTTTATTTCGAAATGTCTCATATAAATTGTCCACCGTCAAATATGAAAACTAATTCAATCAGTTACCATGTTGTCTCTAATTATTAATTGAATTACAAGAGTGAGAGGAATTTCTTATTAATTAATTTTAATTGAGAGTAACATTATAAAGTAAAAAAATAGTACGGAGTATAATATAATGTGATAAATGAGATTTTTTGAATTGTTTTTCGTTTTGGTACAATTAAATTAGAACGGAATTGTAATACAACCTTTTCACTTTTTAAATAATAACTTTAAAAACTACTACTACTCCGTATTACTCCCTTCGTCCCATTACAAGTGTTCACTTACTTTTTGCACACAGTTTTAGAAAATCTCACTAATTTTATTTTACCACCAATCAGAAATCTTCTCTCTCTAAAATAATCTCTTCTTATTGGTTGAAGCACAAAGTGGACACTTGAAATGAAATATCCCAAAATGAAAATGTGGACACTTGTGGTGGGACGAAGATAATAGTATTAAGGTGAATAAAAAATGGCTAGAATATATATATATATATATATATATATATATATATATATATATATATATATATATATATATATATATATATAGTGAAAGGATCCCTAGAGAACTAGAGTATGTAGAGAATCCATAGAACTCATAGATTGAACTTCAATCTATGTGGAGATTGAGCTTCAATCTATGGAAAAAAAATACAATCTGGAAAAAAAATAAAAACTGCAAAAAAAAACAGCGAATCTGCACAGAAAAAAAAAGTGAATCTGCAAAAAAAAAAAAAAAACTGCAAAAAAACGTCAATCTGCACAAAAAAAAAGTCAAATCTGCACAGAAAAAAGTCGATCTGCAAAAAAAAAAAATGCAAAAAAAAACGCAGATTGACTCGATGCATAAAAAAAACTGAAAAAAGTCGATCTGTAAAAAAAAAAAAAAATGGAAAAAATCGTCAATCTGCACGCAGATTGACTGAATCTGCAAAAAAAAAAATCTGAACAGAAAAAAAAAATCTGAAAAAAAAAAATAATAAAAAAATATGTGAATCTGCACGCAGATTTAGTGAATCTGCACGAGTTCCATGAGTTCTCTACTACCATGAGTTCTCCATGGATCCTCGCCCTATATATATATATATATATATATATATATATATATATATATATATATATATATATATATATATATATATATGTATATGTAACATCATTATACAGTAATAACTCCGACACTCCGTATATAAAAGATCTCAACTTTTCCCGCCAAATTGAATAACATGGACTCAAAACCCTACAACATTCCCCCAAATCGATTATTCAATTCCACATAAGCGGGAAAATATCATCCACTAATTCATCACACCAGCACCAAACGAAACAAAAATGGTGAGTAAGAAGACGAAAACTAGAAGAACTGAATCTGAACTAGAAAACGACGACAAAAATGGCGACGGAGGTGTCGCAGAGTACGAGCAATCTCGAGAACAAAGAATCAAAGAAAACCTTGAACGGATGCATAAATTAGGGATCCTAGACCTTTCTCGTAACCTCAAACCTACTAAAACCCTAAAACCTAAAGTCATCCGTACTCAAAAACCACCCTCTTCTTCATCCGCCTCTCCCAGACGCTCTTCTAGGTCTACTTATTTTCTCTATTGTTTATTTCTTGTATTCACATCATTAATTGCAAAATGTTAGATTTTATCTGGTTGTTATTTGATGATGTATTGATGTTATATTCTACACTGGCTCGAGACATCGAAAATTAGGTTTTTGTGGAATTCAAAGGGGTGTTCATACGTTATGTTTACTAAAAGTGTAAATCAGTTGTTTATGTGGCTATCTTCTATGTGTTACTGTTACTGACTAGAGTTTTAGGGTTACTGAATGTGTGTGAAGGTGTGATAAGTAAATTTATTTTACTAATTTTGTAACCTTGTTCACAATATTACATGATTTTTTGTCCAACTAGCATGACATTAGTTGTTCTTATATTTTCTATTTTTTTGACGGTTTATAGGATAAAGACCATCCCATCGGTTTGTTATGTTGAAAAGCGCGAAAAAAAGGAAAAGGTTATCAAAGATGTCATAATAGTAATCAAAGAAGGTTCAAAACCTGAGGTTTATACTGAAGAGCATGAAAAGATGTTGGGTGATTACAAAGAAACATGGACACTGATGGTGGATGGATATGATGATGAAGGGAATCGTATGTATGATGCATACGATGGAAAAAGCTGTCATCAATGCAGGTATGAAGTTTTTATTCTTTCCTATCTGAGCTAAGTCAAACTGCAAATACTTAATTATGTTGCAAGAGAAACATGTGCCATTAATATTCTTTGACACATTATCATATGTATAAATGTAAAGGTGTGTATGAGCTTATTCAGTGTAAATGTTGAATGTATATACTCAGCTACCAATTCATATTTTTCAGGCAAAAGACGATAGGTCTACGTACTAAATGCAGCAAATGTAAGGGTGTCCAAGGCCAGTTCTGTGGTGATTGCTTGTTCACGAGGTTAAGTACAAGATTAATTGATATTCACTGAAATAGACACGAGCTTTGCCTCCTATTTTATATCCAAACTATAATTCACTTTCATAAAGGCAAAAAAGATATTCTGCTTTCACGGACGTACCCAAAGAAAAAGGCTTTATGAATCACATTATGTCTCTAATAAAATCTTACTATCAATAATGTTGGAGTATAATTACATGATTGATAATTTTTTGTTCGAGGGTTTAGGGTTGCAGCTATTAAGCTTTGCAACTAAGCTTCACCTATTATCTTTATGATTGATAATTTTCTTTGTTTCTATATCTAGATATGGAGAGAATGTTCTAGAAGCAACTGCGAATCGAAATTGGGTTTGTCCTGTCTGTAGGGATATATGCAACTGTAGTCGTTGTCGCAGAGTTAAAGGATGGGAACCGACAGGAAATCTTTACAGGAAGGTAACCCTCGTTAGACGTACTAATTTTTTCAGAGTTGAAACTGTATATGTGGTTTGACTCTTTTATCTCTAATTCTCTATCATATCTCAAAATTGAGGTATTCTGTGGACAAAAGTTGATATTATCACTATACAACAATTATTATTCATGGTTAGAGATGTAAAATATAGCTTTGGGTGGATGGTTTAACATGTTTTAAGTTTATCGTTGTTCCACTAAAGCAAGTCTTTCGAGAGTTATATAAAAATTGAGTTTTGATGTTGTTTTGACAACAGAAGTAGCAAGTAGTAATATTGTCTGTTTGAATTGTCAGGCGTTAAAACTTGGTTTCAAATCAGTGGCTCATTATCTCATTCACACTCGAGGTCCTCATGGAAAGCAAGAAGAGATAACTGATGTAACTTTGGGTTCTCCATCAGATAAAGAAGACGATAATATGGATGATGATACCAAACATGCTGCGATTGAGGAAAACATCAAACATCAGGATCAGCTACGTAAAGAAGATGACGATGATGATTCAGATTATAAATCTGATCCTCTTGATGATGATAACGACGATGATAACGATGATGAAGACGATTCAAGTGAGACTGATTAGACTGCTTGATAGGTTATTTCGGTTTTTAAAGTGAATCATGTTTTGGGTATCAGAAGTAATCATAACTAGCCTATTTCTTTTGATAGTGTCGAGTTAGAAGACTGGAAACACAGGTAAGTGATTAGTTTCTAAGGTTTTAGAAACATGTAAGCCAAACAGTTGCACTGTTTTTGCGGTTAGGTGCACCATCTTTTTTCCCAGCCAACATATCTTTGTTGATATGTGTGTTTTTATTACTAAGTAATAGATGTGTGTTTTTGCATATTTGTCCTCATACTCACTATAGATTTTTCCTTTGATGGGGTTTATATAAATTCTATAGCATATTCATATGTGATATAGAAATCACACGCGATTCGTAATGAATGGGTAAAATTGACATTGGAAGCATGTTTTCTTAACTTTGTTGGCTACTACTCCTATTCCATTTGTTATGACTTGTTGGTTCCTTGGACTGTTTGTATAACGTTCTTCGGCAATCACTCAAGTTTCGTTAAGATGTAGTTGTGAGGACATATTCAAATTTCAATGGTTGCATAGGTTGTTTTGCTTAGATAAATGATATGTTTAGAAGCTGTTAGGGTTTATTTTAATTGTCATTTGCAAATAGATCGTAGGATCTAATCATTTAAGCGGATTTGTGGAAATCTGCATCAGTTGTAATCCTTTTGATCTTTGAATCTTTCTATTAAAATTTTTGTTTTAACCGTAATTAATTATATGACTTGTTGGTTATGTAATGAAGAGAAATTGAAAATGAGTCGCAAGTACTTTTTGAGAAAGACTTGACTGGTTTGTTATCTAATGAAGAGAACTTGAAAAATGAGACATAGACTCGTAGGTACTTTTAGAGAACGATTTGAGGAACATGTTTGACGAGATAAATCAATTACAACGAGTATATTTGAGTAAATAGTATTTGTCATTTTTTGTACCTCAGTAATTAGTAATAGTATATTATTATTTATCATTTTTTTACCTTAGTAATTAGTAATAGTATTTATCATTTTTAGTATCTTAAAAAGAAAAAATCTTAGTAGTTATTCGTTTTGAAGAACATTTGTTTTGACTCTAAAATGTAAGACGAGTATGATCATTGATGTAATTTCCAATTTTTTACTTTTTCGTGAAAAAATTGTTATCCATTTTATTCATGTTTTTTGCTATAAAAAAAAAAAAAAAAAAAATGTGTTTTGACTCTAAAATTTATATGAGCTTTTAAAGTTCCAATTTAGTCTCTAAATTTTACAATTCGTTATTTGGGGGTTTGATATGTACATAAACTATTTTTGCTATGTACATAACCAATTATGCTTTAAAATATTGTACTGTACAACACTTTAAAACATAATTGGTTATGTACATAACAAAAATAGTTGTGTACATATCACCACCCTTCATTATTTTGATATCATAAAAACTCGCTCATATTCATTTTTTGAAATACTAAAATCACATCATAAGTTTAAGAAAATTGTATAACCCTTTTGGTTGGGTTGCTCGGTTTCTTTTTTATGCTTGACGTTTAGCTCCTTTATGCCAAAGCCTTTTCCAGCATGATGATACTTCCTCTTTTGTTTCAAACCCGTTGTCGCTACCATCGATCCATTTTACCTACGATTAGCTTCGTTTAACGGACACTTTTCGGTTTTGACCCGCTCAATAGAGGGTCACTACACAACTTTGTTTTGTTTTCTCGCGTTTCTGTGGATTTGGGTTCGTAGTATGAGTAGTAGATTTGGGTGATTTCTTGGTTGGATTTAGTTTGTGGTTTGCTATGGTAGTTGCTGATGGTTTCTTGTTGTTTAGTTTGATTTATCGATATATGCGATGTTTGGTTGGTGTCGAGAGACTTGGTGAGCCGATTGAATGGTTTGTTCGTTGCTCATGGATCACATTTTCTCATGTACTTCGCTTTGGACTCTTCGTGGTGTTTTTTGTTACTTGATTTCGATTTTCTTCCTACATCTCGTTGAAGCACCACCTTGGCTTAATGAGTCTTTACTGTTTTTAGTTTCTTCGGCGCCTGGCTGTGTTTCCTGTTTGTAAGTGTTTGACAGGTTTGGGCCCCTTTTTCAAAGTGTCATATTTCACATGACCTATATTGAAATGTCCCGTTCATATTGATTATAAACGTTCCATATTAATTGATTTCGTTGCGAGGTTTTGACTTCTATATGAGACGTTTTTCAAAGACTGCATTCGTTTTTAAAACAAACCATAACCTTTATTTTATCGACAAGGTTTAAAGGACACCACCTAGATTATCAGAAATGATAATCTAAAAATATCGCACTTACACACTACCAATACATATTGGTTTACAATATTAATATGTTACAAGAAAGTAAATTTCGAATGCAGTTTTAAACAATATTATACAAGCATGCTGACTCCAAATCTTGTCCAGATATTAGCATGCAACAGCGGAAGCTCTTAATAATCACCTGAGAATAAACATGCTTTAAACGTCAACAAAAATGTTGGTGAGTTATAGGTTTAACCTATATATTTATCAAATCGTAATAATAGACCACAAGATTTCATATTTCAATACGCATCCCATACATAGAGATAAAAATCATTCATATGGTGAACATCTGGTAACCGACATTAACAAGATGCATATAAGAATATCCCCATCATTCCGGGACATCCATCGGACATGATATAAAACTCGAAGTACTAAAGCATCCGGTACTTTGGATGGGGTTTGTTAGGCCCAATAGATCTATCTTTAGGATTCGCGTCAATTAGGCGTGCACAAATTCTCAAAATTAGTGATGTTCTCTAATTCTTAGGCTACCAAGGAAAAAGGGGCATATTCGGCTTCGATCATTCAACCATAGAAAGTAGTTTCATGTACTTGTGTCTATTTTGTAAAACATTTATAAAGCTGCATGTATTCTCATCCCAAAAATATTAGATTTTAAAAGTGGGACTATAACTCACTTTCACAGATTTTTACTTCGTCGGGAAGGAAGACTTGGCCACTGGTCGATTCACGAACCTATAACAAATATGTACATATATATCAAAGTATGTTCAAAATATATTTACAAAATTTTTAATACATTTTTGATGTTTTAAGTTTATTAAGTCAGCTGTCCTCGTTAGTAACCTACAACTAGTTGTCCAAAGTTAGATGTACAGAAATAAATTGATATATATTATCTTGAATCAATCCACGACCCAGTGTATACACGTCTCAGGCTAAATCACAACTCAAAGTATATATATTTTTGGAATCAACCTCAACCCTGTATAGCTAACTCCAACATTACTGCATATAGAGTGTCTATGTTTGTTCCAAATAATATATATACATGGGTCGATATGATATGTCAAAACATTTGCATACGTGTATATGGTATCCCAAGATTACATAATATATTAGAATACATGTATAATACAATATAAGTTAGCTAGGATATGATTAATATAGATTTGTTACAATATTTCCCGTAGCTACAACAATAAAAAAAAATATCCAATCTTGTTTTACCCATAACTTCTTCGTTTTAAATCCGTTTTGAGTGAATCAAATTGCTATGGTTTCATATTGAACTCTATTTTATGAATCTAAACAGAAAAAGTATAGGTTTATAGTCGGAAATATAAGTTACAAGTCGTTTTTGTAAGAGATAGTCATTTCAGTCGAAAGAACGACATCTTGATGACCATTTTGAAAATATACTTTCATTTTGAGTTTAACCATGATTTTTGGATATAGTTTCATGTTCATAAGAAAAATCATTTTCCTAGAAGAACAACTTTTAAATCAAAGTTTATCATAGTTTTTAATTATCAAACCCAAAACAGCCCGCGGTGTTACTACGACGGCGTATGTCCGGTTTTACGGTGTTTTTCGTGTTTCCAGGTTTTAAATCATTAAGTTAGCATATCATATAGATATAGAACATGTGTTTAGTTGATTTTAAAATTCAAGTTAGAAGGATTAACTTTTATTTGCGAACAAGTTTAGAATTAAATAAACTATGTTCTAGTGATTTCAAGTTTAAACCTTCGAATAAGGTAGTTTTATATATATGAATCGAATGATGTTATGAACATCATTACTACCTCAGGTTTTGTCCTACTGGAAATGAGAAAAATAGATCTAGCTTCAAAGGATCCTTGGATGGCTTGAAAGTTCTTGAAGCAGAATCATGACACGAAAACAAGTTCAAGTAAGATTTCCACTCGAAATAAGATTGTTATAGTTATAGAAATTGAATCAAAGTTTGAATATGAGTATTACCTTATATTAGAAAGATATCTTACTGTAAATAAGAAAGATTTCTTGAGGTTGGATGATCACTTTACAAGATTTGAAGTAAGCTAGCAAACTTGGAAGTATTCTTGATTTTATGAAACTAGAACTTATAGAATTTATGAAGAACACTTAGAACTTGAAGATAGAACTTGAGAGAGATCAATTAGATGAAGAAAATTGAAGAATGAAAGTGTTTGTAGGTGTTTTTGGTCGTTGGTATATGGATTAGATATAAAGGATGTGTAATTTTATTTACATGTAAATAAGTCATGAATGATTACTAATATTTTTGTAATTTTATGAGATATTTCATGCTAGTTGCCAAATGATGGTTCCCACATGTGTTAGGTGACTCACATGGGCTTCTAAGAGCTGATCATTGGAGTGTATATACCAATAGTACATACATCTAAAAGCTGTGTATTGTACGAGTACGAATACGGGTGCATACGAGTAGAATTGTTGATGAAACTGAACGAGGATGTAATTGTAAGCATTTTTGTTAAGTAGAAGTATTTTGATAAGTGTCTTGAAGTCTTTCAAAAGTGTATGAATACATATTAAAACACTACATGTATATACATTTTAACTGAGTCGTTAAGTCATCGTTAGTCGTTACATGTAAATGTTGTTTTGAAACCTTTAGGTTAACGATCTTGTTAAATGTTGTTAACCCATTATTTATTATATCTAAAGAGATGTTAAATTATTACATTATCATGATATTATGATATATTAATATATCTTAGTATGATATATATACAGGTAAATGTTGTTACAACGATAATCGTTACATATATGTCTCGTTTAGAAATCATTAAGTTAGTAGTCTTGTTTTTACATATGTAGTTCATTGTTAATACACTTAATGACATGTTTACTTATCATTTATCATGATTAAACATAGTGTATAAATATCTTAATATGATTCATATGTATTTAGTAAGACGTTGTTATAACGATAATCGTTATATATATCGTTTCGAGTTTCTTAATTCAATAAACTCAATTTTATGTATATAACTCATTGTTAAAATACCTAATGAGATACTTACTTATCATAATATCATGTTAACTATATATATAATCATATATATGTCATCATATAGTTTTTACAAGTTTTAACGTTCGTGAATCACCGATCAACTTGGGTGGTCAATTGTCTATATGAAACCTATTTAAATTAATCAAGTCTTAACAAGTTTGATTGCTTAACATATTGGAAACACTTAATCATATAAATAACAATTTAATTTAATATATATAAACATGGAAAAGTTCGGGTCACTACAGCACCTACCCGTTAAATAAATTTCGTCCCGAAATTTTAAGCAGTTGGAGGTGTTGTCGTATCTTCTGGAAATAATTGCGGGTATTTCTTCTTCATCTGATCTTCTTGTTCCCAGGTGAACTCGGGTTCTCTATGAGCATTCCATCGAACCTTAACAATTGGTATTTTGTTTTGCTTAAGTCTTTTAACCTCACGATCCATTATTTCGACGGGTTCTTCGATAAATTGAAGTTTTTCGTTGATTTGGATTTCGTCTAACGGAATAGTGAGATCTTCTTTAGCAAAACATTTCTTCAAATTCGAGACGTGGAAAGTGTTATGTACAGCCGCGAGTTGTTGAGGTAACTCAAGTCGGTAAGCTACTGGTCCGACGCGATCAATAACCTTGAATGGTCCAATATACCTTGGGTTTAATTTCCCTCGTTTACCAAATCGAACAACGCCTTTACAAGGTGCAGCTTTAAGCATGACCATCTCTCCAATTTCAAATTCTATATCTTTTCTTTTAATGTCAGCGTAGCTCTTTTGTCGACTTTGGGCGGTTTTCAACTGTTGTTGAATTTGGATGATCTTCTCGGTAGTTTCTTGTATTATCTCTGGACCCGCAATCTATCTATCCCCCACTTCACTCCAACAAATCGGAGACCTGCACTTTCTATCATAAAGTGCTTCAAACGGTGCCATCTCAATGCTTGAATGGTAGCTGTTGTTGTAGGAAAATTCTGCTAACGGTAGATGTCGATCCTAACTGTTTCCGAAATCAATAACACATGCTCGTAGCATGTCTTCAAGCGTTTGTATCGTCCTTTAGCTCTGCCTATCAGTTTGTGGATGATAGGCAGTACTCATGTCTAGACGAGTTCCTAATGCTTGCTGTAATGTCTGCCAGAATCTTGAAATAAATCTGCCATCCCTATCAGAGATAATAGAGATTGGTATTCCATGTCTGGAGATGACTTCCTTCAAATACAATCGTGTTAACTTCTCCATCTTGTCATCTTCTCTTATTGGAAGGAAATGTGCTGATTTGGTGAGACGATCAACTATTACCCAAATAGTATCAAAATCACTGGCAGTCCTTGGCAATTTAGTGATGAAATCCATGGTAATGTTTTCCCATTTCCATTCCGGGATTTCGGGTTATTGAAGTAGACCTGATGGTTTCTGATGCTCCGCTTTGACCTTAGAACACGTCAAATATTCTCCTACGTATTTAGAAACATCGGCTTTCATACCCGGCCACCAAAAATGTTTCTTGAGATCCTTGTACATCTTCCCCGTTCCAGGGTGTATTGAGTATCTGGTTTTATGAGCTTCTCTAAGTACCATTTCTCCCATCTCTCCAAATTTTGGTACCCAAATTCTTTCAGCCCTATACCGGGTTCCGTCTTCTCGAATATCAAGATGCTTCTCCGATCCTTTGGGTATTTCATCCTTTAAATTTCCCTCTTTTAAAACTCCTTGTTGCGCCTCCTTTATTTGAGTAGTAAGGTTATTGTGAATTATTATATTCATAGCTTTTACTCGAATGGGTTCTCTGTCCTTTCTGCTCAAGGCGTCGGCTACCACATTTACCTCCCCCGGGTGATAACGAATCTCAAAGTCGTAATCATTCAACAATTCAATCCATCTGCGCTGCCTCATGTTCAGTTGTTTCTGATTAAATATGTGCTGAAGACTTTTGTGGTCGGTATATATAATACTTTTGACCCCATATAAGTAGTGTCTCCAAGTCTTTAATGCAAAAACAACCGCGCCTAATTCCAAATCATGCGTCGTATAATTCTGCTCGTGAATCTTCAATTGTCTAGACGCATAAGCAATTACTTTCGTTCGTTGCATTAATACACAACTGAGACCTTGCTTTGAGGCGTCACAATATATCACAAAATCATCATTCCCTTCAGGTAATGACAATATAGGTGTTGTAGTTAACTTTTTCTTTAATAATTGAAACGCCTTTTCTTGTTCCTCCTTCCATTCAAATTTTCTCCCTTTATGCGTTAATGCAGTCAAGGGTTTTGCTATTCTGGAAAAATCTTGGATGAACCTTTTGTAGTAACCAGCTAGTCCTAAAAATTGGCGTATATGCTTCGGAGTTTTCGGGGTTTTCCACTTTTCAACAGTTTCAATCTTTGCTGGATCCACCTGAATACCTTCTTTGTTCACTATGTGACCGAAATGCACACTTTGAAAACTTAGCGTACAGTTTTTCTTAGCACATGCACACTTTGAAAACTTAGCGTACAGTTTTTCTTTCCTCAGCAACTCTAGTACTTTTCTCAAATGTTCTTCGTGCTCTTGATCATTCTTCGAGTAAATAAATATGTCATTGATAATGCTAAAAACGAACATATATTTCATATCATTGAAGACGCAATTGTTCTATTTACAAGTGATATTCGTTTAAATAATAAAAGGTGAAGACAAAAGACAGATTCGACGAATTGAAGACGCAAACGACCAAAAAGCTCAAAAGTACAAAATACAATCAAAGTGGTTCAAATTATTAATGAGAAACGTCTCAAAATTACAAGAGTACAAGACGCAAAACGTAAAGTACACGATATTAAATCGTACGAAAGGACGTTCGAAAATCCGGAACCGGGACCTGAGTCAACTTTCAACGTTCGACGCAACGGATAAAAAATTACAAGTCAACTATGTACAAGAATATAATATAATATATATATAATTATATAAATTATATATATATTATATATATATATATTAAAAAAATTACAGCAGCCCACGTTTAAATCAAAGAGTGAGCTGGAATCCACATATCCGCACTCGCGGTACTTTTGTGAAGGAAACTACCGCACTCTCGGTACTCTACAGTACGAAGTGGGCCTATAAAAGGCAACGAATTCTGCACCAAAAACACATATTTTTCCTTCATCTATCACAACGTATTTATATATATATATATATTTATATTTTAATTTTAATTTTAAATTCTAATAATAAGGGTATGTTAGCGATTGTTGTAAGGGTGTAAGTCGAAATACTGTCCGTGTAACGCTACGCTATTTTTAATCACTGTAAGTTATGGTTAATGTTATTTTTAAATTAATGCCTCGTAGCTAAGTTATTATTATGCTTATTTAATACCGAAGTAATCATGATGTTGGGCTAAAAATATTAAAATTGGGTAATTGGGCTTTGTACCATAATTGGGGTTTGGACAAAAGAACGACACTTGTGGAAATTAGACTATGGGCTATTAATGGGCTTTATATTTGTTTAACTAAATGATAGTTTATTAATTTTAATATAAAGATTTACAATTGGACGTACCTAGAAATAACTATATACACTCAATCGGACACGATGGACGGGATATTTATATGTACGAATAATCGTTCATTTAACCGGACACGGGAATGGATTAATAGTTAATAGACTTATTAAAACATGGATGAAATTATGTACAAGGACACTTGGCATAATTGATAACAAAGTATTAAAACCTTGGGTTACACGCAGTCGATAACCTGGTGTAATTATTAAACAAAGTATTAAAACCTTGTTACAGTTTAAGTCCCCAATTAGTTGGAATATTTGACTTCGGATATAAGGATAATTTGACGAGGACACTCGCACTTTATATTTATGACTGATGGACTGTTATGGACAAAAACCAGACGGACATATTAAATAATCCAGGACAAAGGACAATTAACCCATGGGAATAAAATCAACACGTCAAACATCATGATTACGGAAGTTTAAATAAGCATAATTCCTTTATTTTCATATTTAATTGCACTTCTAATTATCGCACTTTTATTTATTGTCATTGTATTTAATTGCACTTTTAATTATCGTACTCTTTAATTATTGCAATTTTATTTTATCGCACTTTTATTTTATCGCACTTTCGTTATCATTATTTACTTTACGTTTTAAATTAAGTCTTTTATATAATTAATATTTTACATTAGGTTTTAAGTGCGACTAAAGTTTTAAAATCGACAAACCGGTCATTAAACGGTAAAAATCCCATTTTATAATAATAATATTACTTATATATATATTTGTATTTTTATAAGTTAAAACTGTGACAACCCGAAAATTTCCAACCAAATTTAAACTTTAATCTTTATATGTTTCCGACACGATATGCAATATTTGTTAAGTTAAATTTCAAGAATTTTAAACTATGTTCATACATTCATTCAACCTCGACCAAGTTCCAACGATTCACGAACCATTAAACGAATATGATTATATATGTATATGTGTATATATATTATAACTTGAAACATAAACAAAATATTAGATTAAATACTTTATATGATTGTATCTGTTTCAAAATGTTTATCAATGGAATTAGAAGATAAGATCAAATGATTGAATTATCAGATATATTGAATTATGATTACAAGTCTCTGTTGAAAGGCCCACGTTGATTTGAGAAATCTTTCCATTTTAACAATATTCGGAAAATGGTAAAGTGATTTATAAATAAGAACAAATTGTCAATCATTGAGAACTAGACAAAGGATAGTGGAAGATTGAATCTCATAAAGACTCGATTGATCTATTTAGTTTCAAACGTACAAAAACGTTTTCAGTTTAAAAAGAACTTTATTATTAAAACGTATATAACTTTTATAAATATCTAGGACCACTTTTGACAACTCATTACTTAACTAGTATGATAAAGATAACGATATTTATATTTTATTTTATTAAATATATATAACAATTTAAATTAATATTATATATTTATACGCGTATTATACGTACATAGTTTTATACTTTTACTGTACTTAAACTTTACCTTTACTTTATTTTTACTTTACTTTAACTTTAATAATTCACTTTAATAATTCATACTTTAATAATTCACTTTAATAATTCATACTTTAATAATTCACTTTAATAATTCATACTTTAATAATTTACTTTAATAATTCAAAAATCTATTATAAATAGAATTCAATAGGTTTCATTATTTCATAGAAACTTGAAAATATTTTTCTCTAAACTCTCTCAATCGATTTACATATATATATTTACTTCGTATTATTTCAAGATATTATTAGTATACATAAAATATTACGACGGAGTGCTGTCAGAGTGATTTCAAAATTGTTTTTCGAGTGGGATAGGATTAAGGAAATTATGGGTTATAGCTATGGAGGTGATTGAGTATGGTTCATGGGTATGCTCGTGAGGTCAATATAGTGTTTATCATTTCCGTTGCGTCTACGTACCTTTCCTGCAATATTGAATCTCAATATTGATACGTGAGTACTCATAATTTAACTTTTACATACTAATAGTGTATCCCTGACTAGTGCTCGAGTATTTAGGATTATGCATGCTTGTACTTTTGATAGTGCCATTAGACAGGTTAGGTTGAATGTTGAATTAGTTACACTTGCGGTTGAGATAAGGTATAAGATATGCATATCCTTGGAAAGCTAGCGAAAAATTAAGAACTTTTCCTTTAGATATCGAATGGTTTCGATGAACGGATTAGAAGTTATAATCAATTGAATTTTCGATATTTTTATTAAAAATGATTATTATTATCGTCGTTTTTATCGTCGTTCTAGTTTTATCTTATTATTATCATTATTATTATCTTTATCAATAAAAGGGATTTATCATTAAAAATTGTTATTTTTTTTATTATTACTATCGTTATTATCGTTAAAGTTATAATTAGTATTATTATTATTATCCAATTATTATTATTATTATTATTATTATTATTATTGGTATTATTATTATTATTATTATCATTATTAATATATATATCATTATTTAAAAATGGTTATTGTTATTGTTATTATTATTATTACTATATTATCATTAAGATAATTATTAGTATTATCGTTAATAATGTTATAGTAACTATCATTATTAATATTAGTGTAATTAAAACAAATATTTGTAACACCTAATTATTTTGATTACTATTATTATCATTATTATGAACACGATATAAAAGACGATTAAAAGCTATTAAACGAAACGATTAGGAAATAATGGGTAAGAGTATCATGATGAAATTAAAATATTATAAGATATTGATTTAGATAAAATTATCGTTCTTATTATTTTTATCAATACAATTATTATTAAAAGTATCGTTAGTATTAAAACTATCATTTTAACAAAAATTATCATTTTAATAGAAATGTCATTGTTACTATAAAATATCATTATTATTATTATTTTAAATATAATTATTATTTTAAAGATAATATTAAAAATTATCGTAAATATTAAAGTTATCATAATTAGAATTATCGTTTTATCATAACATCATCTTAGTAATTATAAATATTGATATTTTTATAATAATAATTATTATTACAAAATAATACAACTTTTACTTACTATCATTATAGATATTATTTTATAAAATAAATATGTGATACAAACATATTTTACTACGTGTAATAACTTACTTTAATAATACCTATCATATTATCTTTATGATATTAAATGAACCCTATAAATTTTATTACTTAATATATATAAAAGTATATTTTATTATATAAATTTAATATAAAATTTTATTTATTAATAAATAAATTATATTATTTACTCTAATAAATCTTTTAAAAATATTTAAAAATATAAAACAACGATATTTAAACTATATATTAATCATGTATAGATTTTTGGAAATTATTTTGAGTCAAATTTACTTTTGTTGACTTTTGCATATTAGTCTCGAGCATTAGGATTGTGGTACACTATGACTTGACCTAATTTGTTAGACAAATATTGACCAACACATAAATATATATAATTAATTTAGGTTCGTGAATCCGAGGCCAACCTTGCACTTGTTCAATGACGTTATATGTATTTTTACTACGAAATACAGTATGGTGAGTTTCATTTGCTCCCTTTTTAATTGCTTTTGCAATATATATTTTTGGGCTGAGAATACATGCGCTGTTTTATAAATGTTTTACGAAGTAGGCACAAGTACTAAAACTAATTCTATGTGGGTTTAAACCAGAAATATACCCTTAGCTTGGTAACATTAAACTACTTGTCTATGTACGGTAGGCGCGAATCCTAAAGATAGATCTATTGGGCCTAACAAACCCCATCCAAAGTACCGGATGCTTTAGTACTTCGAAATTTATATCATGTCCGAAGGAGGATCCCGGAATGATAGGGGATATTCTTATATGTATCTAGTTAATGTCGGTTACCAGGTGTTCACCATATGAATGATTATTTTTGTCTCTATGCATGGGACGTATATTTATGAGAACTGGAAATGAAATTCTTGTTGTCTATTAAAATGATGAAAATAAATGATTATGATAAACTAATGAACTCACCAACCTTTTGGTTGACACTTTAAAGCATGTTTATTCTCAGGTGTTAAAGAAATCTTCCGCTGTGCATTTGCTCATTTTAAAGATATTACTTGGAGTCTTTCATAGCATATTTCGAAGAACGTTGCATTCGAGTCATTGAGTTCATCAAAGATTATTATTAAATCAATTTATAGTTGGATAGTGGATATTATGAAATGGTATGCATGCCTGTCAATTTTCGATGTAAAGAAAGATTGTCTTTTAAAAACGAATGCAATGTTTGTAAAATGTATCATATAGAGGTCAAATACCTCGCAATGTAATCAACTATTGCGAATCGTTTATAATGTATATGAACGGGTCCTTTCAGTTGGTATCAGAGCGGTGGTCTTAGCGAACCAGGTCTGCATTAGTGTGTCTAACTGATAAGTCGATAGGATGCATTAGTGAGTCTGGACTTCGACCGTGTCTGCATGTCAAAAGTTTTGCTTATCATTTTGTGTCAAAAATTAACTACTTATCATCCTCAGAAAATTACCTGCTTATCATTTTTAGTCTAAGACACGTCTTGCTGCATTGATTGCATGAATAGTGTATAGACAAAAATTCATATCTTAGCATATCTGCTAAATCATATCTTATCGTATCTGTTACTTTAACCTTTGCCTGACATATCCCGCAAAGTCCTCCGTAATCTACGGAATCTTTTGATATATATATATATATATATATATATATATATATATATATATATATATATATATATATATATATATATATATATATATATATATATATATATATATATATATATATATATTCTATGTAATTAGAATACCATCCGTTAGCCAAAATCATTTCATATCGAAAAAAAAAATCCTTTATCCAATCGTACGAAATGGAATTCGTCATCAGTTCAAGTCACTCAGATTCCGAAATGGAATCCCATTCAAGCTCCGAAAGTAATGTGACCGGAATAGATCAACCAATCAGTCATCACCTATTCTGGATGAATTGGGGATGGGTTCGTAGCCTCCTCAATCATTGGAGACAAGAAGAAGGTGATCCCTTCCATCCACCACATTGCCCTCTTGACGAAGAACCTGAAGCACTTACCGGCGAACCTGTCCGAAACACCTTGTTCTCGCTCATTTCCAGAGTATCTCGTCACGATTATATACTACATCAAATTTTAGATTTTATTTATCCGCTCGTCCGAACCGACAATCACCCCGGTGTAATAGAAGAAGTCAACGAGCTTCGCGCTCGGGTAGTGGCTTTGGAGAATATGGTGCAGAGATTACAAACACTAGTAGCAGCATCAGCAGCATAACCAGTACCACCATCATCAACGCCAACAGTACCATTACCACCTCCAACCACAACCGCGTCGTAAACCTCAACTTCACAATCTGTCCCACGAGCATCAACGTCATACGCACCATAGATACCAAGGAGTACCAACAACAATAACTGATGAAGTATTAATTCATAACTTCATTGGAGAAACATTCCGCGGCGATTATGTAATCTCTAAAGTCTTAGAGATTATCTAATCTAGCCCTAACCATAAATCAGTTAAGCGAACCAAAAATGATAGAAGGAAGAGTAGAAACCCTGACAAAAATGGTGTGTGATTAACAAGCTAAACTTGCTTTACCAACAGCATCAGCAGTACCGTCAGAGTTACCAGCATCGTCAGTACAGTCAACATTCGAATCAACAACACCGATAACATCACAAACTCCGTCAGTTCAAGAATCACTGTGGACATCATTACGAATCAATAACGTGTATATTGTATCAACGAGTTATGAAGAATTAACTCATTCCCTCTGAAGAAATTATATACATATTATATATATATATTTTGAAATAAATCTTTCCGTGCTAAACTATTGTGTGTGAATCTTAACGACTCGGTTAATTCATATTACAAATATGCAATAATGTACGTCCTTTGGTCGCAACTTAACCAGCGTTAACTACAATCTCTGTCGCAATTCAACAAATTCCAATTCATAATAAATCAAGTATATATTTGATTTTACACTTTCATCATCGATGTACCCGAAACTTTTCAGATAACATTATTCGTACTTTGCAAAATTCACAAGAATTCCACGAACCGAACATCATACATCAATAAATAACGAAGTATTGATTCATAATTTCAATGTCATTAAAGAAATACTGCGTAAAAGTTATGTACTTTTTAAAGCCTTTAGGGATTATTAAATTCTAGTTTCAACCGTAAATCAAATGAGTTTAATTTAACATTAACTCATTAAATCTATGTTACATCTGAATAAAATATACATATATATATTTTCATAAAGACTGTAATAAAATTCTTTTGTACAAAATATTAATTGTGAAATTTTTTTTAACGGGTAGGTAATACCCGAGAGATATATAAATTCACAAATAATATATTACATTCTTCGAATCTGATTCAGCAAATCATCCATTATACTCCCTACTTTCACAACAATATACATTCTTTTATAGAAATCAAAACAACGATACTCATTCAAAATTTAATTACATATTCTGATTTTGAAATCTCAAAATTCAACTCGAGATATGACCAAAATCATCACTCTTAGATCCTTACATCTTTCACAAGCTATATTTTGACTTCAAAACTATGTTAGAACATCAAATGTATGTTAACGATTACAATCTGTGTTCAAACCCTTCGAAAATTTCTGAAGACACTTCGAATGATGAGCAATCGAGATGATGATCCAACCACATGTTACCCACAGTTATATACCCGAAAAACTCTTGAAACCAAAATAAAAGTTTAAACAACGTATCCGCGTCAGATTCTTTGGCATTTATTAGCAAAAATAACTTTGCGACTCCTATTCAAAGTATCCAGTTTTGTCACAGCTCCAGCAAGTCAACTTCAATTTTTCAGTCAGACTAACCTTATTATAACCTTGAGATATACACCATCGTTACCAGGGAACCTTTTACATTCCACCACATTATTAGCAGATGTACCAACAACTTCATTACCCTTTGACTTTAGCCTCTCCAAAAAGTCATTATAATTATTTATTGAAACCCCATCATTTACTCATTCGCATCTTGTAATGAGAATTGCCATACGAATCATTGGGAATTAGCAATCGGTATTTTGAAATCTCGCAGCATGTCTACGCCAACAGTTATATGTGTATATATAAAGTCTATCTTCTGGACTTAATTTGAATGTGAAGTTTCTGAAAAACACTCCGAACTAAGAATTGGTTCTCCGAAAATGGAAAAAATGCTGATGAAGCAGCAAAAACTAAAAACGACTTTAAACGGTAAAAGCTGGATGATAATGATGAAGTGTGCTGGCAAAGCGCAGAAAAAGAGAAGTTTTGGAACTAGAAAACGGATTGAGCAAAGTAGGAAGGAGGCTTTGGACAAATTACAAAGACTGAACCTGACTTCAAAGGATCCAAATGATTCAGTACCTGCTGAAGTCATTAACGAATACCTTGCTCCTGACTCTAAACCCCTGCGGACAATATTCTTCATCATCCTCTGATATTAGAAATTCTAAAATATCATCATATCTTTCATTATAAATATCCTCCATATTTCTGAAGATATTTTCTTAATTTTTCTTATTTGAAATCATTTACCTCTTCGCACTATCTGTATTACATCATAAAAGAAACTATTTTAGTTTTTAAATTCTGAAACATTCAAGTTTAAAATAGGAATATTTTGAAGTAGTGTTGGGAACTGAAGCATGAATTAGTATAATATAATGACACTTGATCAATGTGATTATATTACAGTAAGTCATGCTGAGTTTCTAAATGGAACGTGATGATTCACAGATCATAATATCATCATGTGCCATGTTATACGACTCTTGTATTCTATTTAACCTCTAAAATATCAAGAAAATATTTCTTGATGATTCGGCCTTTTCCAAGGTATTCTAGTAATTTGACAAGTCAAGATCTTGCCATCATAATTTCCTTCCTAGAACATTAACAATGTTCATTCCGAAATTCATATCTGTGAATTCTGGACCATTACAAGGGGTGCTTAATCGCAAGAAGAAGAAACAAAAGGACAAAACTCCGAAATAGAAATTGGGGTATAAATTACAGCAAATAAAAGAGAGCATTAACTGTGAATGATAATGATTATAGAAGACAGAAGCAGAGACTTTGAAATATAAGGGAACATATAAAGCCCAACGATAAACCAGAAATTATAAACCATATATATCGATGCATATAGCAATATAAAGACACGAGAGAACTAGAAACACTATAAACCCAAGAGTATAGTAGAAGTAAATAGATTCTTCCAGTGGTAGATGAAAAAGAAGAATGACCGATATAAAAGTTAGAAGTATATCGAGAATCAGAACTGGATGGAGCATATTGATGAATACTTTAAAATATGAGTTGAGGGGGAAAGAATAGAAGGTGATGAAACATGACTAGGAACTTAGAAATTAACAGATTTAACTCACACAATGGCGGAATAAGTGAATTAAACTCTCTAGTGAATAGGTTAAGTTTTTTTTTGATTAATTTAGTCAAATCACAACTAAATCAAGTGTGATTAGATCAACACCTAGAGCTATTATTCACCACCTGGGTGATTTGGACTGAGAGAAAATCGGAGGAGCTCACTAGATCTGAGTGTGTGTAACAAATGAGAGGCTTAACCTAAAATGAAGAACATAAGACTTTATATACCCCTGATGTTGACTCACCCATACGATTCATTCATCACACGTACGAGTTGGTTTCATCAGCCGTACGGGTGATCACTCACTCGTGTCTTCTCATTTAGATTATAATTGTGACTTAGCTCAGCATCAACCGTGCGTATGAGCCTGTCAGCCGTACTAGTGAGGCTTCACTCGTACGTCTGACTAAGTCTAACATAGTAAAACATCTAAATCTCGTTCCTGCAGTTCCTGTAACCACATACAAACACGGATAGGATAATAACGAGCAATCATGGTGGCCTATAAACTGTTGTACCTGCAATGGACGTGGGTAGATGTCTAGGGACTTGCATAAAATGCATCAACAGAAGGTGTGAGTTGTAAGGAAACGAAGGAGGTGAATTTATAAGAAAATCTCCGACAGAAAAATTAAAATGGACGATCGCATTTAAAGCGGATCCTAATTCCCTTGATTACCGGAGAGTCAAATCTTATTAAGAAGATTTTCTTTAAATCCCTTGAAATCTGGGAATCAATCATATCTACGTCAAATGATAAGATGAATCTACACTTACTCATTTCACTCTTCTATGTTAGCTTCATTCGTACTCTTCATATAAATGGATTGTTTATCCAAATTATTCGCTGATGATAAAACTCTAATTTTCAGCCCGTATGCATCATGAAAACATACTTATTATCATTCACGACCTTTCCACTCAAATTTCGGGACGAAATTTCTTTAACGGGTAGGTACTGTGACAACCCGGAAATTTCCAACCAAATTTAAACTTTAATCTTTATATGTTTCCGACACGATAAGCAATATTTGTTAAGTTAAATTTCAAGAATTTTAAACTATGTTCATACATTCATTCAACCTCGACCAAGTTCCAACAATTCACGAACCATTAAATGAATATGATTATATATGTATATGTGTATATATATTATAACTTGAAACGTAAACAAAATATTAGATTAAATACTTTATATGATTGTATCTGTTTCAAAATGTTTATCAATGGAATTAGAAGATAAGATTAAATGATTGAATTATCAGATATATTGAATTATGATTACAAGTCTCTGTTGAAAGGCCCACGTTGATTTGAGAAATCTTTCCATTTTAACAATATTCGAAAAATGGTAAAGTGATTTATAAATAAGAACAAATTGTCAATCATTGAGAACTAGACAAAGGATAGTGGAAGATTGAATCTCATAAAGACTCGATTGATCTATTTAGTTTCAAACGTACAAAAACGTTTTCAGTTTAAAAAGAACTTTATTATTAAAACGTATATAACTTTTATAAATATCTAGAACCACTTTTGACAACTCATTACTTAACTAGTATGATAAAGATAATGATATTTATATTTTATTTTATTAAATATATATAATAATTTAAATTAATATTATATATTTATACGCGTATTATACGTACATAGTTTTATACTTTTACTATACTTAAACTTTACCTTTACTTTATTTTTACTTTACTTTAACTTTAATAATTCACTTTAATAATTCATACTTTAATAATTCACTTTAATAATTCATACTTTAATAATTCACTTTAATAATTCATACTTTAATAATTCACTTTAATAATTCATACTTTAATAATTCACTTTAATAATTCATACTTTAATAATTTACTTTAATAATTCAAAAATCTATTATAAATAGAATTCAATAGCTTTCATTATTTCATAGAAACTTGAAAATATTTTTCTCTAAACTCTCTCAATAGATTTACATATATATATTTACTTCGTATTATTTCAAGATATTATTAGTATACATAAAATATTACGACGGAGTGCTGTCCGAGTGATTTCGAAATTGTTTTTCGAGTGGGATAGGATTAAGGAAATTATGGGTTATAGCTATGGAGGTGATTGAGTATGGTTCATGGGTATGCTCGTGAGGTCAATATAGTGTTTATCATTTCCGTTGCGTCTACGTACCTTTCCTGCAATATTGGATCTCAATATTGATACGTGAGTACTCATAATTTAACTTTTACATACTAATAGTGTATCCCTGACTAGTGCTAGTATTTAGGATTATGCATGCTTGTACTTTTGATATTGCCATTAGACAGGTTAGGTTGAATGTTGAATTAGTTACACTTGCGGTTGAGATAAGGTATAAGATATGCATGTCCTTGGAAAGCTAGCGAAAAATTAAGAACTTTTCCTTTAGATATCGAATGGTTTCGATGAACGGATTAGAAGTTATAATCAATTGAATTTTCGATATTTTTATTAAAAATGATTATTATTATCGTCGTTTTTATCGTCGTTCTAGTTTTATCTTATTATTATCATTATTATTATCTTTATCAATAAAAGGGATTTATCATTAAAAATTGTTATTTTTTTTATTATTACTATCGTTATTATCGTTAAAGTTATAATTAGTATTATTATTATTATCCAATTATTATTATTATTATTATTATTATTATTATTATTATTATTGGTATTATTATTATTATTATCATTATTAATATATATATCATTATTTAAAAATGGTTATTGTTATTGTTATTATTATTATTACTATATTATCATTAAGATAATTATTAGTATTATCGTTAATAATGTTATAGTAACTATCATTATTAATATTAGTGTAATTAAAACAAATATTTGTAACACCTAATTATTTTGATTACTATTATTATCATTATTATGAACACGATATAAAAGACGATTAAAAGCTATTAAACGAAACGATTAGGAAATAATGGGTAAGAGTATCATGATGAAATTAAAATATTATAAGATATTGATTTAGATAAAATTATCGTTCTTATTATTTTTATCAATACAATTATTATTAAAAGTATCGTTAGTATTAAAACTATCATTTTAACAAAAATTATCATTTTAATAGAAATGTCATTGTTACTATAAAATATCATTATTATTATTATTTTAAATATAATTATTATTTTAAAGATAATATCAAAAATTATCGTAAATATTAAAGTTATCATAATTAGAATTATCGTTTTATCATAACATCATCTTAGTAATTATAAATATTGATATTTTTATAATAATAATTATTATTACAAAATAATACAACTTTTACTTACTATCATTATAGATATTATTTTATAAAATAAATATGTGATACAAACATATTTTACTACGTGTAATAACTTACTTTAATAATACCTATCATATTATCTTTATGATATTAAATGAACCCTATAAATTTTATTACTTAATATATATAAAAGTATATTTTATTATATAAATTTAATATAAAATTTTATTTATTAATAAATAAATTATATTATTTACTCTAATAAATCTTTTAAAAATTATTAAAAAATATAAAACAACGATATTTAAACTATATATTAATCATGTATAGATTTTTGGAAATTATTTTGAGTCAAATTTACTTTTGTTGACTTTTGCATATTAGTCTCGAGCATTAGGATTGTGGTACACTATGACTTGACCTAATTTGTTAGACAAATATTGACCAACACATAAATATATATAATTAATTTAGGTTCGTGAATCCGAGGCCAACCTTGCACTTGTTCAATGACGTTATATGTATTTTTACTACGAAATACAGTATGGTGAGTTTCATTTGCTCCCTTTTTAATTACTTTTGCAATATATATTTTTGGGCTGAGAATACATGCGCTGTTTTATAAATGTTTTACGAAGTAGGCACAAGTACTAAAACTAATTCTATGTGGGTTTAAACCAGAAATATACCCTTAGCTTGGTAACATTAAACTACTTGTCTATGTATGGTAGGCGCGAATCCTAAAGATAGATCTATTGGGCCTAACAAACCCCATCCAAAGTACCGGATGCTTTAGTACTTCGAAATTTATATCATGTCCGAAGGAGGATCCCGGAATGATAGGGGATATTCTTATATGTATCTAGTTAATGTCGGTTACCAGGTGTTCACCATATGAATGATTATTTTTGTCTCTATGCATGGGACGTATATTTATGAGAACTGGAAATGAAATTCTTGTGGTCTATTAAAATGATGGAAATAAATGATTATGATAAACTAATGAACTCACCAACCTTTTGGTTGACACTTTAAAGCATGTTTATTCTCAGGTGTTAAAGAAATCTTCCGCTGTGCATTTGCTCATTTTAAAGATATTACTTGGAGTCTTTCATAGCATATTTCGAAGAACGTTGCATTCGAGTCATTGAGTTCATCAAAGATTATTATTAAATCAATTTATAGTTGGATAGTGGATATTATGAAATGGTATGCATGCCTGTCAATTTTCGATGTAAAGAAAGATTGTCTTTTAAAAACGAATGCAATGTTTGTAAAATGTATCATATAGAGGTCAAATACCTCGCAATGTAATCAACTATTGCGAATCGTTTATAATGTATATGAACGGGTCCTTTCAAAAACTAATATAGCGTTAAGCTTGTTTAAAAGATTCCCCGTGGAACGAACCGGACTTACTAAAAACTGCACTACTGTACGATTAGGTACACTGCCTATAAGTGTTGTAGCAAGGTTTAGGTATATCCACTCTATAAATAAATAAATAACTTGTGTAAAATTGTATCGTATTTAATAGTATTTTGTTGTAAAAATATAACTATTTCGTATACACCTCTACGCACATCTAGTATTTTTGGCGCCGCTGCCGGGGACCAACACTTAACGCCGAAGCGAGACGCTATTATTAAAAAAAAAATATAGTTTTTACGTTATTTTTGTAAAAATATATTTACATAAGTTTTAAATATCAAAAATATAAAAACATAAAAAATATATATCTTTAAGTTTTTTTTTTTAAATAATAATAATAAGGTATTTTTAGTTATAAAATACTAATAAGTGATTTTTATTTAAAATATAAGTTTTAGTTATATTATAAAACATTTTTTTAAACAGAAAATTAAAAAAACAAGAAAAAAAATATATAAAAACACTGAACCTGCATGAGCACCTCAGCTGAATCTCTATAATCCGCACTCACGGTACTTTATGCCAGCTGGGATCCGCACTCGCGGAGCTTTATGACAGGTCAAGCCTCAGCCAGCATTAATTACGATTTAGGGTTTAATTTAATAAATATTATTATTATTAAACCCTAATTAGGGTTAGATTATTTAATTAGTTAATTTAGTTTTTATTTAATTTGTATTTTAAGTTTAATTAAATTATAAAATTACTAGTTTTATAAAATAAATAATATAAAAATAATATTTTTATAAAAGTTGTACTTTTTATAATTTTAAGATTATTTTTATATTTTGTATCTTTTTAATTGTTTTAGCGTAATTTTTATATTTTTCGTTCATATTTAGTTTTAAGACATAGTTTTTGCCATAGTATTTTTATTTCTAGATTTTTAGGCTTTGCCGTAAAATCCCTTAAGTGCTTTTTCTTTAGACTAAGATTTAGGTGCTTTAGAATTTTGCGACGCCATTTTTATATTTTAGTACCTTTTTAAGTTATTGCCATTTGGGATATAGTATTCCTTTTAAGCTTTAATATTTTTAGACGCAACTTTTAATTTTTTTTAAGTTCCTTTTTAAGTTTCGACGCGCTACTTTCTTATTTTTATTTTTCGACGCCTATTATTTTTCAACGTTTTTTGACGCGCTCTTTTTCTTTCTTATTTCTCGACATTCTAGTTTTAGGACTTAGATTTTTTTTTCTATTTCTTCTCTAAAATTTCTTTAAATTACGAAAAATTATTTTAAGCGGTTAAATTGATAGACATCAAAATTTTCTGGTTCGTAGTAATAGTTGGATTTGTACGTGGACCGGGTTATTGGAGCCAAACAGTACTCAATTATATTGAGACCAAACGAATCCTGCCCCTCTGCTGCATCTTTTGGCTATTCGAAACGTGGGCAAAATCAGAAAAGTCTATTAATTTGATAACTTATATAATTTTTCTTATTTTTATAACTAATAGGATATTCAGTGAATGCACCGAGCAAAACGTTCACCACCTTTTGTACATTCACCACCTGTAACCAGATCAAGACATCTAGCAAATATTATCGCCGTTGATTTTTCTTTAGAATCGTCATCCAGTCAACCAAGTACTCCAATTCAAATTTCTGATAATCAATTTTTTGAACCCGACCTCACAATTGAGAATTCGGAGAATATTCAGGGACAATTCATAGATCCTGAACCATTAATCTTTCCTCCGGAACCACCAATCATTCAAACAGAGATTGTCAAGGAACCAACCATTAAATCAGAATCCTCTAGTGATTCAGATTCAACAAATTCAATCATGGAGAATCTGGAACCTCTAAGTATGGAAGACCGAATGAGAGCTAAACGCACTGGCCAAGGTCACGCAATTACTCACCCTGACATAAATGCGCCAGATTATGAAATCAAGGGACAAATTCTACATATGGTAACTAATCAATGCCAATTTCGTGGTGCACCGAAGGAAGATCCAAATGAACATCTTCGTACCTTTAATAGGATCTGCACACTATTTAAAAAAAGAGAAGTGAAGGATGAACAGATATATCTCATGTTATTTCCCTGGACTTTAAAGGGAGAAGCCAAAGATTTGTTGGAATCGTTACCTGAAGGAGCGATTGATACATGGGACGTTTTAGTTGAAAAATTTCTCAAACAATTCTTTCCGGCATCTAAAGCCGTGAAACTTCATGGAGAAATTGTTACGTTCACACAGAAGCCAAATGAAACTCTATATTAGGCTTGGACAAGATTTGAAAAGTTATTAAGAGGATGTCCGCAACATGGTTTAGACACCTGTCAAATAGTACAAATATTCTACCAAGGATGCGACATGACTACAAGGAAAGACATAGATATAGCAGCTGGTGGTTCCATTATGAAGAAAACAGCAACTGATGCTTACAAAATTATTGATAACACTGCTTCCCACTCACATGAGTGGCATCAAGAAAAAGATATCGTTAGATCATCTAAAGCAGCTAGAGCCGATTCTAGCCATGACTTGGATTCCATTTCCGCAAAGATAGATGCTGTCGAGAGACGAATGGAAAAGATGACTAAAGATATTCACTCAATACGAATTAGTTGTGAGCAGTGTGGAGGACCACATTTGACAAAAGATTGTCTCAGTATTGAACTAACAATGGAACAAAGAGAGAATGTTTCATACATAAACCAAAGGCCTGGAAATAATTATCAGAATAATTATCAACCGCCAAGACCGATCTACAATCAAAACCAGAATTATAACCAAAATGTTCCATACAACAATCAACAAGGTCCTAACAATCAACAAGTATCCAATAATACTTACAATCAGCAAAGACCTAATTTTCAAAATAAACCACCACAAACCGATGATAAAAAGCCAAATTTAGAAGATATGATGTCGAAGCTAGTTGAATCTCAAACACAGTTTTTCACATCTCAGAAACAAACCAATGAACAAAATGCTCAAGCATTTAGAAATCAACAAGCTTCTATTCAAAATCTGGAACAAGAAGTGAGCAACCTAGTAAGGTTAATAGGTGAAAGAAAACCGGAAAGTCTACCTAGTGATACAAATGCTAACCCCCGGAATGAAACAGCTAAAGCCATTACCACGAGAAGTGGTATTACACTTAAACCACCTGAAATACCTATAATTTCTGATGAAACTATTCCTACTCCACAAGAATCACAAACTGAGCAAGATAAGGAAAAAGAACCGGTAGTTGAAAAGGTTAATGAAGATAACACAGTTAAGGCTAAACCTTATGTTAAACCATATCAACCACCACTTCCTTATCCGAGTAAAATGAGAAAAGAGAGACTTGAAGCCGAGCAATCCAAATTCTTGGATATGTTTAAACAGATAAATGTAAATCTTCCTTTCATTGATGTAATTTTAGGAATACCTAGATATGCTAAATTTCTGAAAGATCTAATCACAAATAGAAAGAAAATGGAAGAACTCTCGGCTGTTACTATGAATGCTAATTGTTCAGCAGTGCTGTTGAATAAGATACCAGAAAAATTATCTGATCCAGGAAGTTTCGCAATTCCATGTTTTCTGGGTAGTCTTAGTTCAATAGAAGCATTGGCAGACTTAGGTGCTAGTATAAATTTAATGCCATATTCACTATACACTAAACTAGACCTTGGAGAATTGAAACCAACACGAATAAGTATACAACTAGCAGATCGATCAGTAAAATATCCTAGAGGGATAATGGAGAACATGCTAGTTAAAGTTGGTACTTTAGTATTTCCAGTAGATTTTGTTATTCTGGATATGGAAGAAGATTCTCAAGTTCCTCTCATATTAGGAAGACCATTCTTAAACACGGCTAAAGCAATGATAGACGTGTTTGGTAAAAAACTGACCCTAAGTATAGAGGACGAGAGTGTTACCTTTTCAGTTGATAGAGCAATGCAACAACCGCAATCTGCAGATGATACATGTTATTATATTCAAACTATAGAATCACATGCTGAATTGTTAGAAGAATTTCCAGAATTACAAGGAACAGGAGAATGTTCTTTAGGAGAAGGAACTGAACCAATTGATGAAACTGAAATGTTAGCTACACTTATGGCTAATGGATATGAACCAACAACAGAAGAAATTCAAATGCTAAAAGAAGAAGACAGATATCGATATAAATCATCGATAGAAGAACCACCGACATTAGAGTTAAAGTCACTTCCAAACCATTTGGAATACGCTTATTTACATGGTGAATCTGAATTACCTGTAATAATATCGTCTTCTCTTACTGAAAATGAAAAATCTCAACTCATTTCTGTGTTAAAAGCTCATAAACCAGCCATTGCATGGAAGATTCATGATATTAAAGGAATATGTCCTTCGTATTGCACACATAAAATCCTTATGGAAGAAGGTCATAAAACGTATGTGCAACGCCAACGAAGACTAAATCCTAATATGCAAGATGTTGTTAAGAAAGAAATTATTAAACTACTAGATGCAGGTTTAATTTATCCAATTTTTGATAGTCCATGGGTAAGCCCAGTTCAATGCGTACCTAAAAAGGGTGGCATAAATGTCATCACAAATGAAAAAAATGAGCTTATTCCTACTAGGACTGTAACAGGATGGCGTGTTTGTATTGATTATAGAAAATTAAATGACGCCACCAGAAAAGATCACTTTCCCTTACCTTTTATTGATCAAATGTTGGAAAGATTAGCCGGAAACAGTTACTATTGTTTTCTTGATGGTTTTTTCGGATATTTTCAAATTCCAATAGCACCCGAGGATCAAGAGAAAACCACGTTCATGTGCCCTTATGGTACTTTTGCTTACAAACGCATGCCATTTGGACTTTGCAACGCCCCTGCAACCTTTCAAAGGTGCATGATGGCGATTTTTCACGACATGATAAAAGAATGCATGGAAGTTTTCATGGATGACTTTTTAGTCTTCGGTGATACATTTGAATCATGTCTAGTTAATCTTGAACGAATGCTTATTAGATGCGAACAATCAAATCTAATACTTAATTGGGAGAAATGCCATTTCATGGTTAAAGAAGGCATCGTTCTTGGTCATAAAATCTCAAAGGAAGGAATTGAAGTGGATAGAGCTAAAGTAGATGTAATTGCTAAACTTCCACATCCCACCAATGTTAGAGGGGTTAGGAGTTTTCTAGGGCATGCCGGTTTTTACCGACGTTTCATAAAAGATTTTTCTAAAATTGCCACTCCTATGAATAAACTCCTAGAAAAGGATGCTCCATTCATCTTTTCAGATGAATGTATCAAATCTTTTAATATTCTTAAAGAAAAACTCACTAATGCGCCAATCATGATAACTCCAAATTGGAATCTACCGTTTGAACTTATGTGCGGTGCAAGTGATTTTGCAATGGGAGCCGTTTTAGGACAAAGAATTGAGAAACGATTTCAACCTATATATTATGCTAGTAAGACATTACAAGGAGCACAAACGAACTACACAACTACTGAAAAAGAACTCCTTGCTATTGTCTTTGCTTTTGACAAATTTCGTTCATATCTCGTTCTAGCTAAAGGTCTATACCGACCATTCTGCTCTTAGATACCTATTTTCGAAACAAGATGCCAAACCACGATTAATCCGTTGGATCTTACTCTTACAAGAGTTTGATATTGAAATCCGAGATAAAAAGGGAGCAGAAAATCTCACTGCTGATCATCTTTCTCGTCTTGAAAATCCCGAATTAGAAGTTCTAAATGAATCGGCCATACAAGAAAACTTTCCTGATGAATATCTATTGAAGATAGATTATAGTGAAATTCCATGGTTTGCAGACTATGCAAACTACTTAGTATGTGGATTCCTTGAAAAAGGATTATCGTACCAAAAATGAAAGAAATTCTTTAGTGATATAAAACACTATTTCTGGGAAGATCCACATTTGTTTAAAAGTTGTCCCGATGGAATAATACGCCGATGTGTATTCGGAAATGAAGCCAGTCAAATCTTAAACCATTGTCACACAGGACCAACAGGAGGGCATTATGGGCCTCAACTAACAGCAAGAAAAGTTTATGATGCTGGATTCTATTGGCCTACAATTTTCAAAGACGCACACCTTCTTTGCAAATCCTGTGATGCATGTCAAAGGGCCGGAAAAATAAGTCAACGCGATGAAATGCCACAAAATGTCATTCAAGTATGTGAAGTATTTGACATTTGGGGTATTGACTTTATGGGTCCATTTCCAAAATCTCATAATAATCTATATATTCTCGTAGCCATTGATTATATATCTAAATGGGTGGAAGCACAAGCTCTCCCAACTAACGATGCACGAGTTGTAGTCAACTTTTTAAAACGTCTTTTTGCAAGGTTTGGAACACCGAAAGCTTTAATAAGTGATCGGGGAACTCATTTCTGTAATAATCAACTTGAGAAAGTTCTCCAAAGATATGGAGTAACTCATAAAATCTCAACCGTTTATCATCCACAAACAAGTGGACAAGTTGAAAAT
Organism: Rutidosis leptorrhynchoides; assembly: GCF_046630445.1. NCBI lineage: Eukaryota > Viridiplantae > Streptophyta > Magnoliopsida > Asterales > Asteraceae > Rutidosis > Rutidosis leptorrhynchoides. The sequence continues at coordinate 63,949,120 of NC_092334.1, forward strand.
ACCAACCGAGCTTTAAAACGTATTCTAGAAAAAACCGTAGGATCAAATCCGAAGGAATGGTCCATGAAATTGGAGGATGCACTCTGGGCTTTTAGAACAGCCTACAAAACTCCAATTGGAACCACACCTTTCAGACTCGTTTATGGAAAAGCATGTCATCTTCCAGTAGAAATTGAACACAAAGCATTTTGGGCTTTGAAGACATGTAATCTTGATTTACATGAAGCTGAACGTCTACGGTTAAGTCAATTAAATGAATTAGAAGAATTAAGACATGAAGCATATGAAAATTCGTTAATCTATAAGGAAAGAACGAAGAAATGGCATGATAAAAGAATCAGAAGTTCAAAAGAATTTAAAGAAGGAGACAGAGTTCTTCTTTTCAATTCACGATTCAAGCTATTTCCTGGAAAATTGAAATCAAGATGGTCTGGACCATTCATAGTCAAAAGAGTTTTCCCATACGAAACAGTAGAATTAATAAATTCAAATGGGATTGAATTTAAGGTTAATGGTCACAGAGTTAAACATTACATAGATAGTCCGATGAAAGTTGACAACGAAGTTAATCACAATTTCGACACCACAGCTAACTAAGTGTGGGGAGAATCAAATCTTTAAAGGATAATATGAATTTCTGTTAGAGTTAGATGTTCTGTTTTTGTGTAGTTTCCGAGAATGGAATCCGAATGGTCTTTCCCTATCAGACCCTAAAGAACTAGCCTTCTCCCCCATTCTGAATTTTTATTTTTTTTAGGTTTTACGAAATGAAGACTTCCTGTGAACTAAACCATGGTCTAATGCTACACGCTTTGATCACTAAACGTAATAATGACACCCTTCCAAGTGAAATAGTATCATTAATCAGAGGTAAATTGGACGGAGTAAGAAAAGAATCCAGGAACGAAAATAATAAGTTACAATTTGGTAAAGGAAAATCAAAATCCGCAGCGAAAAGAAGAGCACGACACCTTGAAAGATGTCACAAATGCGAAAAATGGTCACACGAAGGAAAATGCTCGACGAATCAGACATATTCCAATACCGAATTCGTTACTTTGTAAGCAAAAGTACCATAAGGGCACGTGAATGTGGTTTTCTCTTGATCTTCGGGTGCTATTGGAATTTGAAAATATCCGGAAAATCCATCTAGAAAACAATAGTAACTATTTCCGGCTAATCTTTCCAACATTTGATCTATGAAAGGTAAGGGAAAGTGATCTTTTCTGGTGGCGTCATTTAATTTTCTATAATCAATACATACACGCCATCCTGTTACAGTCCTAGTAGGAATAAGCTCATTTTTCTCATTTGTGATAACAGTCATGCCACCCTTCTTAGGTACGCATTGAACTGGGCTTACCCATGGACTATCAGAAATTGGATATATCAAACCTGCATCTAGCAGTTTAATAATTTCCTTTTTAACAACATCTTGCATATTAGGATTTAGTCTTCGTTGGCGTTGCACATACGTTTTATGACCTTCTTCCATAAGGATTTTATGTGTGCAATACGAAGGACTTATTCCTTTAATATCATGAATCTTCCATGCAATGGCTGGTTTATGAGCTTTCAACACAGAAATGAGTTGTGATTTCTCATTTTCAGTAAGAGAAGACGATATTATTACAGGTAATTCAGATTCACCATGTAAATAAGCGTATTCCAAATGGTTTGGAAGTGGCTTTAACTCTAATTTCGGAGGTTCTTCTATCGATGATTTATATCGATATCTGTCTTCTTCTTTTAGCATTTGAATTTCTTCTGTTGTTGGTTCATATCCATTAGCTATAAGTGTAGCTAACATTTCAGCTTCATCAATTGGTTCATTACCTTCTCCTAAAGAACATTCTCCTGTTCCTTGTAATTCTGGAAATTCTTCTAATAATTCTGCATGTGCATCTATAGTTTGAATATAATAACATGTATCATCTGCAGATTGTGGTTGTTGCATTGCTCTATCAACTGAAAAGGTAACACTCTCATCCTCTATACTTAGGGTCAGTTTCTTACCGAACACGTCTATCATTGCTTTAGCCGTGTTTAAGAATGGTCTTCCTAATATGAGAGGAACTTGAGAATCTTCTTCCATGTCCAAAACAACAAAATCTACTGGAAATACTAAAGTACCAACTTTAACTAGCATGTTTTCCATTATCCCTCTAGGATATTTTATTGATCTATCGGCTAGTTGTATGCTTATTCTGGTTGGTTTCAATTTTCCAAGGTCTAGTTTAGCGTATAGTGAATACGGCATTAGATTTATACTAGCACCTAAGTCTGCCAATGCTTCTATTGAACTAAGACTACCCAGAAAACATGGAATTGTGAAACTTCCTGGATCAGATAGTTTTTCTGGTATCTTATTCAACAGCACTGCTGAACAATTAGCATTCATAGTAACAGCCGAGAGTTCTTCCATTTTCTTTCTATTCGTGATTAGATCTTTCAAGAATTTAGCATATCTAGGCATTCCTGAAATCACATCAATGAAAGGAAGATTTACATTTATCTGTTTAAACATATCCAAGAATTTGGATTGTTCGGCTTCAAGTTTTTCTTTCTTCATTTTACTTGGATAAGGAAGTGGTGGTTGGTATGGTTTAACATAAGGTTTATCCTTAACTGTGTTATTTTCATTAACCTTTTCAACTACCGGTTCTTTTTCCTTATCTTGATCAGGTTGTGGTTCTGGTGGAGTAGGAATAGTTTCATCAGAGGTTACAGGTATTTCAGGTGGTTTAAGTGTTGTACCACTTCTTGTGGTAATAGCTTTAGCTGTTTCATTCCGGGGGTTAGCGTTTGTATCACTAGGTAGACTTCCCGGTTTTCTTTCACCTATTAACCTTGCTAGGTTACTCACTTCTTGTTCCAGATTTTGAATAGAAGCTTGTTGATTTCTAAATGCTTGAGCATTTTGTTCATTAGTTTGTTTCTGAGATGTGAAAAACTGCGTTTGAGTTTCAACTAGCTTCGTCATCATATCTTCTAAATTCGGCTTTTTATCATCGGTTTGTTGTGGTGGTTTGTTTTGAAAATTAGGTCTTTGCTGATTGTAAGTATTATTGGGTACTTGTTGATTGCTAGGACCTTGTTGGTTGTTGTATGGAATATTTCGGTTATAATTCTGGTTTTGATTGTAAATCGGTCTTGGCGGTTGATAATTATTCTGATAATTATTTCCAGGCCTTTGGTTTATGTATGAAATATTCTCTCTTTGTTCCATTGTTAATTCAATACTGAGACAATCTTTTGTCAAATGTGGTCCTCCACACTGCTCACAACTAATTCGTATTGAGTGAATATCCTTAGTCATCTTTTCCATTCGTCTCTCGAAAGCATCTATCTTTGCGGAAATGGAATCTAAGTCATGGCTAGAATCGGCTCTAGCTGCTTTAGATGATCTAATGATATCTTTTTCTTGGTGCCACTCATGTGAGTGGGAAGCAGTATTATCAATAATTTTGTAAGCATCAGTTTCGGTTTTCTTCATAATAGAACCACCAGCTGCTATATCTATGTCTTTTCTTGTAGTGATGTCGCATCCTCGGTAGAATATTTGTACTATTTGACAGGTGTCTAAACCATGTTGCGGACATCCTCTTAACAACTTTCCATATCTTGTCCACGCCTCATATAGAGTTTCATTTGGCTTCTGTGTGAACGTAACAATTTCTGCTTGAAGTCTTACGGCTTTAGATGCAGGAAAGAATTGTTTAAGAAATTTGTCAATTAAAACATCCCATGTATCGATCGCCCCTTCAGGTAACGATTCCAACCAATCTTTGGCTTCTCCCGTTAAAGTCCAGGGAAATAACATGAGATATATCTGTTCATCCTCCACTTCTCGGATTTTAAATAGTGTGCAGATCCTATTAAAGGTACGTAGATGTTCATTTGGATCTTCCTTCGGTGCACCACTAAATTGGCATTGATTAGTCACCATGTGTAGAATTTGTCCTTTGATTTCATAATCTGGCGCATTAATGTCTGGATGAGTAATTGCGTGACCTTGGCCAGTGCGTTTAGCTCTCATTCGGTCTTCCATACTTAAAGGTTCCAGATTCTCCATAATTGAATTTGTTGAATCGGTATCACTAGATGATTCTGTTTTAATGGTTCGTTCCTCAACAATCTCTGTTTGAATGATTGGTGGTTCCGGATGAAAGTTTAGTGGTTCAGGATCTACGAACCGTTCCTGAATATTCCCCGGATTCTCAATTGTGAGGTTGGGTTCAAAAAATGGATTATTGGAAATTTGAACTGAAGTACTTGGTTGACTAGATGACGATTCTAAAGAAAAATCAACGGCAGTTATATTTGTTAAACGTTGTCTTGATCTAGTTACAGGTGGTGAACGTACAAAAGGTGATGAACGTCTTGCTCGGTGCATTCACAGAATATCCTATTAGTTTTAAAAAGGAAAGAAAAATTATAATAAGTTATCCAATTAATAGACTTTTCTGATTTTGCCCACGTTTCGAATAGCCAAAAGATGCAGCAGAGGGGCAGGATTCGTTTGGTCTCAATATAATTGAGGACTGTTTGGCTCCAATAACCCGGTCCACGTACAAATCCAACTATTACTACGAACCAGAAAATTTTGATGTCTATTAATTTAACCACTTAAAATAAAATTTCGTAATTTTAAGAAATTTAGATAAGAAGTAAAAAAAATTCTAAGTCCTAAAAACTAGAATGGCGAGAAATAAGAAAGAAAAAGAGTTCGTCGAAAAAGGTTGAAAAAGAAAAAAAATGGTTGAAAAATAAAAGGTGACGGAAAAATAAAAGAAACTTATAAAAACTTAAAAATACTTGACTAACCTAACCTTATTACTACAACTAACTTAAAATTATAATCGCAAATTGAAATTATTAATTGGAATGATAATTGATACATAGTAAAAGGTGTAAAAATATTAAAGCTTACAGGAAAAACTAAATCCCAAATGGAAATAATTTAAAAAGAAACTAAAACTTAAAAAGGCGTCGCAAAATTCTAAAGCACCTAAATCTTAGTCTAAAGAAAAAGCACTTAAGGAATTTTACGGCAAAGCCTAAAAATCTAGGAGTAAAAATAACTATAGCAAAAACTAAGTTTAAAATTAAATATGAGCTAAAAAATACAAATATTACGCTACAACGATTAAAAAGGTACAAAATATAAAAATATACAAAAAGTTGTAAAAAGTACAATTTTTATAAAAATATTATTTTTATATTATTTATTTAATTAAACTATTAATTTTACAATTTTATTAAACTAATTTATACTAAATACATTAAATTAAATAAAAAGTAAAATTAAAAATAAAACTAATAATAATAATAATAATAATTAGGTTTAAAATAATAATAATTAATAATTACCGTAATTAATGCTCGATTAGGGCTTCCTGTGCGCGTGTCAGAGTAGCTCCGCGAGTCGCGGCAATTAAAGAAGAAAACCCCGCGAGTCGCGGGGATCAGAAATTCAGCTGACAGGGTTGAGTTTTTACGCGTTTTCTTTATTTTTTTTTTATTTTATGTTTTCTGTTTTTTAAATAAATAAAAGATTTTAAAATAAAACTTATATTTTTATAAACTAAAATAGAAATAAAGAAACTTATAAAACTTAAATATTTAACAAAATCTTAAAAATACTTATATTTTTGTTTTTCTTTTTATATTTTTAAAACGTATTTTTACAAAAACGAATTTTAATAAAAGTAAACAAAAAATCTTTTTTTTTTATATTAGCGTGCGCTTCCGGCTTTTAAGATAGTTCCCCGGCAGCGGCGCCAAAAATACTTGATGTTAAAGCTAAGGGGTATAAAATACTATTAAATTTTAGCAGAAAATACTATTAAATACGATACAATTTTACACAAGATATTTATTTATTTATAGAATGGATATACTTAAACCTCGCTACAACACTTATAGGCAGTGTACCTAATCGTACAGTAGTGTAGTTTTTAGTAAGTCCGGTTCGTTCCACAGGGAAATCTTTAAACAAAGCTCAACGCTATATTAGTTTACTTTTATAAAAATACAAATATATATATAAGTAATATTATTATTATAAAGGGGGGTTTTTACCGTTTAATGACCGGTTTGTCGATTTTAAGATTTTAGTCGCAGTTAAAACCTAATGTAAAATATAAAATAAATACAAGACTTAAATTAAAGCGTAAAGTAAATAACGATAATGAAATTGCGAATAATAAAAAATGCGATAAAATAAAATTGCGATAATTAAAAAGTACGATAATTAAAAATGCGATTAAATAACAATAAATAAAAGTGCGATAATTAGAAGTGCAATTAAATATAAAATAAAGGAAATTAAATATGAAATAAAAGAATTATGCTTATTTAAACTTCCGTAATCATGATGTTTGACGTGTTGATTTTAGTTTTATGCCCATGGGTTAATTGTCCTTTGTCCTGGATTATTCAATATATCCGTCTGGTTTTTGTCCATAACAGTCCATCAGTCATAAATATAAATTGCGAGTGTCCTCATCAAATTATTATTATACCCGAAGTTAAATATTCCAACTAATTGGGGATTCGAATTGTAACAAGGTTTTAATACTTTGTTTAATGAATACACCAGGTTATCGACTGCGTGTAAACCAAGGTTTTACTACTTTGTTAACAATTACACCAATTACCCTTGAATGTAATTTCACCCCTGTTTTAATTATTCTAGTGGCTATTAATCCATTTCCGTGTCCGGTTAAATGAACGATTATTCATACATATAAATACCCCGCCCATCGTGTCCGATCGAGTGTATATGGTAATTTATAGGGACGCCCAATTGTAAATCTTTATATTAACATTAACAAACTTTCATTTAGTTAAACAAATATAAAGCCCATTAATAGCCCATAATCTAATTTCCACAAGTGTCGTTCTTTTATCCAAACCCCAATTATGGTACAAAGCCCAATTACCCAATTTTAGTAATTAGCCCAACATCATGATTACTTCGTTTTAAATAAGCATAATAATAATTTAGCTACGAGACATTAATGTAAAAAGGTTGAACATAACTTACAATGATTAAAAATAGCGTAGCGTTACACGGACAGAATTTCGACTTACACCCTTACAACATTTGCTAACATACCCTTATTATTAGGATTTAAAATTAAAATTAAAATTAAAATATAAATTATATATATATATTACGTATATATTGAGAGAGAGATTGAAAAATAGAATATGAAATTTGATCAGAATTCGGTTTGCTTTATAGCCAGGGTTGAAAATTGGGGCTCCGCGACTCGCGGCAAAAACCCCTTCAAACTCCGCGAGTCGCGGAGATAGAAATTACAGCTCACACCCTTGGAGTTTCTCTGCCGACGGTTTTATATATATAAATATAATATATATATAATTAATATAATTAATTATATATTATATTATATTTATATACATAGTTAACTTGTAATTTTTAGTCCGTTGCATCGAGCGTTAAGAGTTGACTCTGGTCCCGGTTCCGGATTTTCGAACGTCCTTGCGTACAATTTTATATTTTGTACTTTGCGTTTTGAATCTTGTATTCTTGTAATTTCGAGACGTTTCTTATCAATAATTGGAACCTTTTTGATTGTCTTTCGTACTTTTGAGCTTTTTGGTCGTTTGCGTCTTCAATTCGTCGAATCTGTCTTTTGTCTTCACCTTTTATTATTTAAACGAATATCACTTGTAAATAGAACAATTGCAACTAAAAGCTTGTCTTTCTTGAGGAATAATGCTATGAAATATATGTTCGTTTTTAGCATTATCAAATATTCCCACACTTGAGCGTTGCTTGTCCTCAAGCAATATTGTCTTGAAATACTAGAATCACTTCTTTATTCTTCACACTTTGTACATCAGTGATTTCTATACGGCGGTATAAACAATGGTAGTAACGATATGGTTTACAGTCCCACATGACTATAAAAATTCAGATCCATTAAGGAAATTGGATCTTTATGAAAACATTTGATCTTTTGAAAATTAAATCTAGTTTTTACCCTAGATAAGTTTTCCGGAATAACCCTTTACCGGTGTTTGCAAAATATTTTTGTGGGTTTGGTGGGTTTCAGATTTGAAAATTTTAGCTCAAAACTTGCGGTTTTGTGTCACCCACTTGCTAACCTTGTATTTGGAAAGCAACACGTCCAGTTTACTTGTCCCGTATATTACCTTTCGGTAAACTACCGTCCGGTTGTAAAGGAAAGCGTTGAACAAGCAACTGTTAAGGCAATGTCCCGTGACATGCTTTTGATTATGGTCTATAACGTGTCGGACGCAATTACTATCCTTGGTAGGAGTAATAGTAAAGCTCACCCTTATAATTTGTCGGTTTGGCACAAAGTCCTGTTTTTGACCATGTTATGCAACCACCGTTCTTACGGTTGACACCCGATTTAGTTCAGGTGACCTAATGAATTCCAGGTGAATTCCTAGGATTTTACGTTCAATGGTAATGAACGCATTGAAAATAGGGTTTTCAGAAAACAAATCGGTTTATAATTTTTGATCAAAATATTTTCTCGTTTAAGCTCGAGTTTAGATATCATCGAATTCCATGAGTTTGTAATTCTCAATCTTTAAGGTCAATCTCTAGGATTGAGTAATATCAGTCTTAAAAGCTGATTTTTAATCTTTAAGGAGATTATCCTTTCTGGGGATCTGATTCATTAGTCTTATCCAGCTAATTTGCATGGTGCCCCCCCATTGTACGAGATAAATCCTTCTCATTGTTAGGATAAATCTGACCACTTGGCGACCCTGTTTTATGCTGAGGTCCGTGGATTTCCTGCTGATTTTAGTGATGACTTTTCTAGATTTTTCGTCAACCTACAGCTGGTCTGGACGACAACTTCATGACCTAAATCAAGAAGCGCGTGTCTTTTTCGGAAGACTTTACTTCCTTTTAATGATGGAATTGATTCATCGTGTAGATCCATCTCTTCTTTTCTTTCATTGGGTAAAACAGTTTAGTTTAGTTCAAAGCAAAAGTATTTTCAGTTATTTGTTACAGATATATGTGACATATGTTAAGATAACTTGGTAAATTTTCCCACACTTGGCTTTTATTTTCCTTTTTATCGTCCTCTATTCCATTTTAAATGAATTTTAACATTTTAGTTTGTTTCTCAATTTATGTCCTTTCCGAGGTAACAATAATTTCGGTGTTAAAACCTAGTTTTATCGTTCATAAATATGTATAAACATGATTTTGAATTCATTTAATTGAAAATTTTGAAAAATTTTACTAGAATTGGGTAGTCAGTATATAAGACTAGGGCTGTTCTTTTTTATCAGAGAGCACTAGATTCTAATACAACTACTGCTTTACTAGTATTTTTAATGGTAATCAAGTGTATAAAGTAAAAATTTTTAAAATCCGAAAGAATTTAACCCCTTCCCACACTTAAGATCTTGCAATGCCCTCATTTGCAAGAAATCAGTAACAATTTAAATTATTGAGGGTGATTAGTGTGAAAATGATTAAATTTTACCAAAGTTTCCAAATATATTGGCGTTTGTTTGCTGAATGATAAATGGTGCACATCATTTGTTCATTCCGTCTTGTTGTTATTTCACATATATTTTGCATCTTGTCGTCAAAATTAGTTGCTTTTGCTGAACTTAATGCCAGTCTTTGAAAATGCGTTGTTTTACCCTGTTGTGTACATAAGATAAACTGCAAACATATATACATATTTTTGAAGTTTGGTATATTACCCAACATTCAAAAATTATTAAAATCTAAGAATAAAAGTTAGATAATTATAAAAATGATTACAATATTAACAAAAATATTAAATGTATCAATAATTACAAATTACAAAATAAAAATAAAAAATAATAAGTAAACTAAGGATGATATTGGTACCAATAGGGGTTCCAGGCATAACCATAAGTGCTATAGAATGCTTCGGCAGGGTCATACGTAGGATATGGTGGCTGCATCTCTATCGACCAAGGAGGGAAGACGGGTTTCGGTGTAGGAATATAGTTTCTACCTATATATTGGCAATGCGCTATGATCTGGTTCTGATGAACTTGCCAATCTTCAAATGCTCTCTGTCTAGCATTTTCGTATTCCTGAAAAGCTATAAACCTATGCATTTCTTGCATCTCATTCCCCCCTCCTACATTACCTTGTTGCTGGTTTCTCTCCACCTGTGGATGTCTACCATGGTATCGTACTGCGGCGTTATTTCGCCTCTTCAAAACTTTCGCACCATGGTATACATTTAAACCTATAGTGTCGCGGGGTTCCGGCTCTTCTAGTAATAATCCCCCCCGACTTATATCCACACCGAGATATTCACCAATCAAAGTAATAAAAATACCACCTCCTATTATGCTATGTGGACGCATCCCCCGAACCATAGCTGATAAATAATAACCCACACAATATGGTATACTTACAGCGCTTTGTGGGTCTCGAATACACATATGGTAAAACAAATCTTGTTCATTTACTTTTTCTTTGTTCTTACCCCTTTGTGTAATCGAATTAGCTAAAAACCTATGTATCACTCTTAATTCGGCTCTATCTATATCCAAATAAGAGTAGTTTCCCCCTTTGAAACGGTGATGGCTCGTCATTTGACTCCACACACCGTGTGTATCAAAATTTTCATCTATCTTTCTACCGTTTAGTATCAATCCTCTACAATCGGCAGACGCTAACTCCTCAGGCGTATATATACGTAAAGCCTGAGCCATGTCCAGTAAAGACATGTGGCGCATCGAACCGCCTAACAAAAATCTAATAAAAGAACGATCGGTTAAACTAGCTACCCGATCATTCAACTCTATACTACATAACAACTCTTCACACCATACTTTATATACAGGTCTGCGTATGGTGAATAAACATATCCAGTCATTAAAAGAAGAATTACCATACCTCTGTACCAGTAATTCCCTAATTGGCCCGGCCAATTCTACAGCTTCTAAGGGTCCCCATTCTATGACCCTCGGTACCTCAACAACCTTAGAGTGAAGAGTATGCAAACCCCGTTGATATTTTGGATAATCTATCCAAAGCCTGTCAAATCTCAGATTCGGGTGCAACTCTTCCAAATGCATATCGGAAAAGGTCATGACTGGATGAGGTACATCCTGCTTGTAGTAGTTATCCACCTCCTGTTGTTCCAAATTCTCAGCAGGAGCATTGCGGGCTTGGGATGAAGATTCACCCCTTTCATTCTGCAAAACACATCAAACACAATTTTTGTGCATCCAAATATGCATTAGTGTCAGCAAAATCATCAATCAAAATAATTACAATGACATTATCAATTTATATCAATCTTAAGCTTATTTTCACATTTTTATCAAATCTACACTTTTTCAAATAAGCATATACGAAAATTTTCGCCAAGTTCATAAGCATTCAACTCAAATAACATGTCAAAATAATCATTACTAGCAATCAAACAAGTCTCAAATGGCATTATCTTTCAAAAATCAAGTTCATGAATTTTAGACTTGAAAAAGTCCACTTTTATTCTCAAAATCATGTTTAGGCTCAAAGTTTGGATCATTTAACTACCTAGACATGTTACACTACTCAATTTAGCAACAATTCATGACAAAAATCGGCCATAACCTGTTTATATCAAAAAGCCCCAAATTGCTCAAGAACACAAACCCTAGATTATTCAAAATTTGAAGTTTAAGGCTTCTAATCATGTTAAACAGCATCAATCTAGGTTATACAAGCATAATACATAAACAATTTAAGTCTAATTACACTAAAAAGCATCAAAATCAAATTGGGGAAAAAATAGCTCAAGAACACCTAATTTCGAATTAATGGTGTTTAGGTGTAGAAATTTACCGTTTTTCTTGAGTAATTCTTAGATAGCATCCTTCTCAACATGATTTTAGCAAAAAATTTGGTGATTAACGGTTAAAAATTGGGATTTTTGGGGGTGTTTTTCGGGTTTTTTCGCAGTGTTTTTGCAGTATTTTTCGAGTTGTTTTTGTGTGGGGAGTGAACTGATCGTTCAGCTTGTTTTATTTTTTTTCTGATTTTTGGTCCCTCCGCGACTCGCGGAGGTTTTGTACTTCAAACTCCGCGAGTCGCGGAGTTTGCTCTTTTTTTTTTTTTTTTTTTTTTTTTTTTTATAATCTTTAACTTATAAAACAATTAAGTATTTAATTTTAAAATTTTGTTTCCCTTGTTATTTAGGACGAGGTCGTTTCGGATCGATGTCCTAGTCCGTCCTTCGACAAAATTTTAAAATTTGTCTTTTTGTAGCGATTGTTTTAAAAGCTAAGATTTTTGGGTTTTTTTTTTTTTTTTTTTTTTTTTTAATGTTTTTGGCATACTTTAAATTAATAAGATTAAAAATAATGATAATAAAAGTTCTCGTCCCTCCCTCGGGTAAAGCAATTTCGGTTCAAAGACCTAGTCTTCAACTTACGACGAATTTTAAAAATCATATTCTTAACTTAATGAGATAAAGTAAATTTTTGTTTTTAAATTCACACAACTTAAATATAAAATTCAAAATTAATATTAAAAAATTAAAAATTCACACCAAACTTAAAATTTGAAATGCATAAAATTAAAAATTTATATTTTAAAAATTCACACCAAACTTAATTTAAAAATTCATATTATAAATTCATATCAAATTTATATTAATTTTTCAAATATTTACAATTTTAAATATATTGTTTTTACAAAATTTACAATATTAATTTAAGATTTAAATATTAATTTTAAAAACATGGTAAAAATAAAATTAAAAATCTTTTTGTCTTTTTATCCCACTTTTATCAATCAAATATTATCAAAAATATGCGCCCCTCTTTTCGGTAAAGTAATTTCGGTTCCAAGACCTAATTTAACTCATGACGAATTTTTGAAATATTTTGGGTTGATTGATTAAAGATATTTATACCTTAAGAATAAACGTTAAATTTCGCAGTGATGTAATAAATTTTTGAATGATATCAATAATTTCGGTCGCCAAACCTAATTTTATTTAATACCAATTTAATACTTTTTAGCGAACAAATTAGCGTTTATTATCAAAAGGTTAAAAATAAAAATAAAAATAAAAACTGTACAGACATACCTATGGAATAGATTTCTTAGTTATATGATCTATTATATTCATAAGATAGTCGGTTTAATTGGTTTTCCATGGCTGCATAGGCGTAACCTCGAGCATTCATTGTCTTTTCTTCTAAACATATGAACGGTCCGTCTCTGCATAAAGTAACAAATTCGGTATTTGAATAGGTTTGATTATTTGAACATTTACCTCCATGTGACCATTTTCCGCATTTGTGACATCTTTCTAGGTGTCGTGCTCTTCTTTTCGCTGCGGATTTTGATTTTCCTTTACCAAATTGTAACTTATTATCTTCGCATCTGGATCCTTTTCTAACTCCGTCCATTCTTTCTCTAATTACTGATACTAATTCGCTCGGTAGTATGTCATTATTACGTTTAGTGATCAAAGCGTGTAGCATTAGACCATGGTTTAGTTCACAGGCAGTCTTCATTTTGTAAAAACCTAAAAAAAATAAAAATTCAGAATGGGGGGAGAAGACTAGTTCTTTAGGGTCTGCTAGGGAAAGACCATACGTGTTCCATTTTCGAGAACTACACGAAAACAGACAATCTAACTCTAACAGAAATACATATTATCCTTTAAAGACTTGATTCTCCCCACACTTAGTTAGCTGTGGTGTCGAAATTGTGATTAACTTCGTTGTCGACTTCCATCGGACCATGTATGTAATGTTTAACTCTGTGACCATTAACTTTAAATTCAATCCCATTTGAATTTATTAATTCTAACGTTCCGTATGGGAAAACTCTTTTGACTATGAATGGTCCAGACCATCTTGATTTCAATTTTCCAGGAAATAGCTTGAATCGTGAATTGAAAAGAAGAACTCTGTCTCCTTCTTTAAATTCTTTTGAACTTCTGATTCTTTTATCATGCCATTTCTTCGTTCTTTCTTTATAGATTAACGAATTTTCGTATGCTTCATGTCTTAATTCTTCTAATTCGTTTAGTTGACTTAATCGTAGACGTCCGGCTTCATGTAAATCAAGATTACATGTCTTCAAAGCCCAAAATGCTTTGTGTTCAATTTCTACTGGAAGATGACATGCTTTTCCATAAACAAGTCTAAAAGGTGTGGTTCCAATTGGAGTTTTGTAGGCTGTTCTAAAAGCCCAGAGTGCATCCTCCAATTTAATGGACCATTCCTTCGGATTTGATCCTATGGTTTTCTCTAGAATACGTTTTAAAGCTCGGTTGGTATTTTCAACTTGTCCACTTGTTTGTGGATGATATGCGGTGGAGATTTTATGAGTTACTCCATATCTTTTAAGAACTTTCTCAAGTTGATTATTACAGAAATGAGTACCCCGATCACTTATTAAAGCTTTCGGTGTTCCAAACCTTGCAAAAAGACGTTTTAAAAAGTTGACTATAACTCGTGCATCGTTAGTTGGGAGAGCTTGTGCTTCCGCCCATTTAGATACATAATCAATGGCTACGAGTATATATAGATTATTATGAGATTTTGGAAATGGACCCATAAAGTCAATACCCCAAATGTCAAATACTTCACATACTTGGATGACATTTTGTGGCATTTCATCACGTTGACTTATTTTTCCGGCCCTTTGACATGCATCACAGGATTTGCAAAGAAGGTGTGCGTCTTTATAAATTGTAGGCCAATAGAATCCAGCTTCATAAACTTTTCTTGCTGTTAGTTGAGGCCCATAATGCCCTCCTGTTGGTCCTGTGTGACAATGGTTTAAAATTTTACTAGCTTCATTTCCAAATACACATCGGCGTATTATTCCATCGGGACAACTTTTAAACAGATGTGGATCTTCCCAGAAATAGTGTTTTATATCACTGAAGAATTTCTTTCGTCTTTGGTACGATAATCCTTTTTCAAGGAATCCACAAACTAAGTAGTTTGCATAGTCTGCAAACCATGGGATTTCTTTATAATCTATCTTCAATAGATATTCATCAGGAAAGTTGTCTTGTATGGCCGATTCATTTAGAACTTCTAATTCGGGATTTTCAAGACGAGAAAGATGATCAGCGGCGAGATTTTCTGCTCCTCTTTTATCTCGGATTTCAATATCAAACTCTTGTAAGAGTAAGATCCAACGGATTAATCTTGATTTAGCATCTTGTTTTGAAAATAGGTATCTAAGAGCAGAATGGTCGGTATAGACCACCGTTTTTGCTAGAACGAGATATGATCGAAATTTGTCAAAATCAAAGACAATAGCAAGGAGTTCTTTTTCAGTAGTTGTATAGTTTGTTTGTGCTCCTTGTAATGTCTTACTAGCATAATATATAGGTTGAAATCGTTTTTCAATCCTTTGTCCTAAAACGGCTCCCATTGCAAAATCACTTGCATCGCACATTAGTTCAAATGGTAGATTCCAATTTGGTGTTATCATGATCGGTGCATTAGTGAGTTTTTCTTTAAGAATATTAAAAGATTTGATACACTCATCTGAAAAGATGAATGGCGCATCCTTTTCTAGGAGTTTATTCATAGGAGTGGCAATTTTAGAAAAATCTTTTATGAAACGTCGGTAAAAACCGGCATGCCCTAGAAAACTCCTAACTCCTCTAACATTGGTGGGATGTGGAAGTTTAGCAATTACATCTACTTTAGCTCTATCCACTTCAATTCCTTCTTTTGAAATTTTATGTCCAAGAACGATGCCTTCTTTAACCATGAAATGGCATTTCTCCCAATTAAGTACTAGATTTGATTTTTCGCATCTAATTAGCATTCGTTCCAGATTAACTAGACATGATTTAAATGTATCACCGAAGACTGAAAAGTCATCCATGAAAACTTCCATGCATTCTTCTATCATGTCGTGAAAAATCGCCATCATACACCTTTGAAAGGTTGCAGGGGCGTTACAAAGTCCAAATGGCATGCGTTTGTAAGCAAAAGTACCATAAGGGCACGTGAATGTGGTTTTCTCTTGATCTTCGGGTGATATTGGAATTTGAAAATATCCGGAAAATCCATCTAGAAAACAATAGTAACTATTTCCGGCTAATCTTTCCAACATTTGATCTATGAAAGGTAAGGGAAAGTGATCTTTTCTGGTGGCGTCATTTAATTTTCTATAATCAATACATACACGCCATCCTGTTACAGTCCTAGTAGGAATAAGCTCATTTTTCTCATTTGTGATAACGGTCATGCCACCCTTCTTAGGTACGCATTGAACTGGGCTTACCCATGGACTATCAGAAATTGGATATATCAAACCTGCATCTAGCAGTTTAATAATTTCCTTTTTAACAACATCTTGCATATTAGGATTTAGTCTTCGTTGGCGTTGCACATACGTTTTATGACCTTCTTCCATAAGGATTTTATGTGTGCAATACGAAGGACTTATTCCTTTAATATCATGAATCTTCCATGCAATGGCTGGTTTATGAGCTTTCAACACAGAAATGAGTTGTGATTTCTCATTTTCAGTAAGAGAAGACGATATTATTACATGTAATTCAGATTCACCATGTAAATAAGCGTATTCCAAATGGTTTGGAAGTGGCTTTAACTCTAATTTCGGAGGTTCTTCTATCGATGATTTATATCGATATCTGTCTTCTTCTTTTAGCATTTGAATTTCTTCTGTTGTTGGTTCATATCCATTAGCTATAAGTGTAGCTAACATTTCAGCTTCATCAATTGGTTCATTACCTTCTCCTAAAGAACATTCTCCTGTTCCTTGTAATTCTGGAAATTCTTCTAATAATTCTGCATGTGCATCTATAGTTTGAATATAATAACATGTATCATCTGCAGATTGTGGTTGTTGCATTGCTCTATCAACTGAAAAGGTAACACTCTCATCCTCTATACTTAGGGTCAGTTTCTTACCGAACACGTCTATCATTGCTTTAGCCGTGTTTAAGAATGGTCTTCCTAATATGAGAGGAACTTGAGAATCTTCTTCCATGTCCAAAACAACAAAATCTACTGGAAATACTAAAGTACCAACTTTAACTAGCATGTTTTCCATTATCCCTCTAGGATATTTTATTGATCTATCGGCTAGTTGTATGCTTATTCTGGTTGGTTTCAATTTTCCAAGGTCTAGTTTAGCGTATAGTGAATACGGCATTAGATTTATACTAGCACCTAAGTCTGCCAATGCTTCTATTGAACTAAGACTACCCAGAAAACATGGAATTGTGAAACTTCCTGGATCAGATAGTTTTTCTGGTATCTTATTCAACAGCACTGCTGAACAATTAGCATTCATAGTAACAGCCGAGAGTTCTTCCATTTTCTTTCTATTCGTGATTAGATCTTTCAAGAATTTAGCATATCTAGGCATTCCTGAAATCACATCAATGAAAGGAAGATTTACATTTATCTGTTTAAACATATCCAAGAATTTGGATTGTTCGGCTTCAAGTTTTTCTTTCTTCATTTTACTTGGATAAGGAAGTGGTGGTTGGTATGGTTTAACATAAGGTTTATCCTTAACTGTGTTATTTTCATTAACCTTTTCAACTACCGGTTCTTTTTCCTTATCTTGATCAGGTTGTGGTTCTGGTGGAGTAGGAATAGTTTCATCAGAGGTTACAGGTATTTCAGGTGGTTTAAGTGTTGTACCACTTCTTGTGGTAATAGCTTTAGCTGTTTCATTCCGGGGGTTAGCGTTTGTATCACTAGGTAGACTTCCCGGTTTTCTTTCACCTATTAACCTTGCTAGGTTACTCACTTCTTGTTCCAGATTTTGAATAGAAGCTTGTTGATTTCTAAATGCTTGAGCATTTTGTTCATTAGTTTGTTTCTGAGATGTGAAAAACTGCGTTTGAGTTTCAACTAGCTTCGTCATCATATCTTCTAAATTCGGCTTTTTATCATCGGTTTGTTGTGGTGGTTTGTTTTGAAAATTAGGTCTTTGCTGATTGTAAGTATTATTGGGTACTTGTTGATTGCTAGGACCTTGTTGGTTGTTGTATGGAATATTTCGGTTATAATTCTGGTTTTGATTGTAAATCGGTCTTGGCGGTTGATAATTATTCTGATAATTATTTCCAGGCCTTTGGTTTATGTATGAAATATTCTCTCTTTGTTCCATTGTTAATTCAATACTGAGACAATCTTTTGTCAAATGTGGTCCTCCACACTGCTCACAACTAATTCGTATTGAGTGAATATCCTTAGTCATCTTTTCCATTCGTCTCTCGAAAGCATCTATCTTTGCGGAAATGGAATCTAAGTCATGGCTAGAATCGGCTCTAGCTGCTTTAGATGATCTAATGATATCTTTTTCTTGGTGCCACTCATGTGAGTGGGAAGCAGTATTATCAATAATTTTGTAAGCATCAGTTTCGGTTTTCTTCATAATAGAACCACCAGCTGCTATATCTATGTCTTTTCTTGTAGTGATGTCGCATCCTCGGTAGAATATTTGTACTATTTGACAGGTGTCTAAACCATGTTGCGGACATCCTCTTAACAACTTTCCATATCTTGTCCACGCCTCATATAGAGTTTCATTTGGCTTCTGTGTGAACGTAACAATTTCTGCTTGAAGTCTTACGGCTTTAGATGCAGGAAAGAATTGTTTAAGAAATTTGTCAATTAAAACATCCCATGTATCGATCGCCCCTTCAGGTAACGATTCCAACCAATCTTTGGCTTCTCCCGTTAAAGTCCAGGGAAATAACATGAGATATATCTGTTCATCCTCCACTTCTCGGATTTTAAATAGTGTGCAGATCCTATTAAAGGTACGTAGATGTTCATTTGGATCTTCCTTCGGTGCACCACTAAATTGGCATTGATTAGTCACCATGTGTAGAATTTGTCCTTTGATTTCATAATCTGGCGCATTAATGTCTGGATGAGTAATTGCGTAACCTTGGCCAGTGCGTTTAGCTCTCATTCGGTCTTCCATACTTAAAGGTTCCAGATTCTCCATAATTGAATTTGTTGAATCGGTATCACTAGATGATTCTGTTTTAATGGTTCGTTCCTCAACAATCTCTGTTTGAATGATTGGTGGTTCCGGATGAAAGTTTAGTGGTTCAGGATCTACGAACCGTTCCTGAATATTCCCCGGATTCTCAATTGTGAGGTTGGGTTCAAAAAATGGATTATTGGAAATTTGAACTGAAGTACTTGGTTGACTAGATGACGATTCTAAAGAAAAATCAACGGCGGTTATATTTGTTAAACGATGTCTTGATCTAGTTACAGGTGGTGAACGTACAAAAGGTGATGAACGTCTTGCTCGGTGCATTCACAGAATATCCTATTAGTTTTAAAAAGGAAAGAAAAATTATAATAAGTTATCCAATTAATAGACTTTTCTGATTTTGCCCACGTTTCGAATAGCCAAAAGATGCAGCAGAGGGGCAGGATTCGTTTGGTCTCAATATAATTGAGGACTGTTTGGCTCCAATAACCCGGTCCGCGTACAAATCCAACTATTACTACGAACCAGAAAATTTTGATGTCTATTAATTTAACCACTTAAAATAAAATTTCGTAATTTTAAGAAATTTAGATAAGAAGTAAAAAAAATTCTAAGTCCTAAAAACTAGAATGGCGAGAAATAAGAAAGAAAAAGAGTTCGTCGAAAAAGGTTGAAAAAGAAAAAAAATGGTTGAAAAATAAAAGGTGACGGAAAAATAAAAGAAACTTATAAAAACTTAAAAATACTTGACTAACCTAACCTTATTACTACAACTAACTTAAAATTATAATCGCAAATTGAAATTATTAATTGGAATGATAATTGATACATAGTAAAAGGTCTAAAAATATTAAAGCTTACAGGAAAAACTAAATCCCAAATGGAAATAATTTAAAAAGAAACTAAAACTTAAAAAGGCGTCGCAAAATTCTAAAGCACCTAAATCTTAGTCTAAAGAAAAAGCACTTAAGGAATTTTACGGCAAAGCCTAAAAATCTAGGAGTAAAAATAACTATAGCAAAAACTAAGTTTAAAATTAAATATGAGCTAAAAAATACAAATATTACGCTACAACGATTAAAAAGGTACAAAATATAAAAATATACAAAAAGTTGTAAAAAGTACAATTTTTATAAAAATATTATTTTTATATTATTTATTTAATTAAACTATTAATTTTACAATTTTATTAAACTAATTTATACTAAATACATTAAATTAAATAAAAAGTAAAATTAAAAATAAAACTAATAATAATAATAATAATAATTAGGTTTAAAATAATAATAATTAATAATTACCGTAATTAATGCTCGATTAGGGCTTCCTGTGCGCGTGTCAGAGTAGCTCCGCGAGTCGCGGCAATTAAAGAAGAAAACCCCGCGAGTCGCGGGGATCAGAAATTCAGCTGACAGGGTTGAGTTTTTACGCGTTTTCTTTATTTTTTTTTATTTTATGTTTTCTGTTTTTTAAATAAATAAAAGATTTTAAAATAAAACTTATATTTTTATAAACTAAAATAGAAATAAAGAAACTTATAAAACTTAAATATTTAACAAAATCTTAAAAATACTTATATTTTTGTTTTTCTTTTTATATTTTTAAAACGTATTTTTACAAAAACGAATTTTAATAAAAGTAAACAAAAAATCTTTTTTTTTTTATATTAGCGTGCGCTTCCGGCTTTTAAGATAGTTCCCCGGCAGCGGCGCCAAAAATACTTGATGTTAAAGCTAAGGGGTATAAAATACTATTAAATTTTAGCAGAAAATACTATTAAATACGATACAATTTTACACAAGATATTTATTTATTTATAGAATGGATATACTTAAACCTCGCTACAACACTTATAGGCAGTGTACCTAATCGTACAGTAGTGTAGTTTTTAGTAAGTCCGGTTCGTTCCACAGGGAAATCTTTAAACAAAGCTCAACGCTATATTAGTTTACTTTTATAAAAATACAAATATATATATAAGTAATATTATTATTATAAAGGGGGGTTTTTACCGTTTAATGACCGGTTTGTCGATTTTAAGATTTTAGTCGCAGTTAAAACCTAATGTAAAATATAAAATAAATACAAGACTTAAATTAAAGCGTAAAGTAAATAACGATAATGAAATTGCGAATAATAAAAAATGCGATAAAATAAAATTGCGATAATTAAAAAGTACGATAATTAAAAATGCGATTAAATAACAATAAATAAAAGTGCGATAATTAGAAGTGCAATTAAATATAAAATAAAGGAAATTAAATATGAAATAAAAGAATTATGCTTATTTAAACTTCCGTAATCATGATGTTTGACGTGTTGATTTTAGTTTTATGCCCATGGGTTAATTGTCCTTTGTCCTGGATTATTCAATATATCCGTCTGGTTTTTGTCCATAACAGTCCATCAGTCATAAATATAAATTGCGAGTGTCCTCATCAAATTATTATTATACCCGAAGTTAAATATTCCAACTAATTGGGGATTCGAATTGTAACAAGGTTTTAATACTTTGTTTAATGAATACACCAGGTTATCGACTGCGTGTAAACCAATGTTTTACTACTTTGTTAACAATTACACCAATTACCCTTGAATGTAATTTCACCCCTGTTTTAATTATTCTAGTGGCTATTAATCCATTCCCGTGTCCGGTTAAATGAACGATTATTCGTACATATAAATACCCCGCCCATCGTGTCCGATCGAGTGTATATGGTAATTTATAGGGACGCCCAATTGTAAATCTTTATATTAACATTAACAAACTTTCATTTAGTTAAACAAATATAAAGCCCATTAATAGCCCATAATCTAATTTCCACAAGTGTCGTTCTTTTATCCAAACCCCAATTATGGTACAAAGCCCAATTACCCAATTTTAGTAATTAGCCCAACATCATGATTACTTCATTTTAAATAAGCATAATAATAATTTAGCTACGAGACATTAATGTAAAAAGGTTGAACATAACTTACAATGATTAAAAATAGCGTAGCGTTACACGGACAGAATTTCGACTTACACCCTTACAACATTTGCTAACATACCCTTATTATTAGGATTTAAAATTAAAATTAAAATTAAAATATAAATTATATATATATATATTACGTATATATTGAGAGAGAGATTGAAAAATAGAATATGAAATTTGATCAGAATTCGGTTTGCTTTATAGCCAGGGTTGAAAATTGGGGCTCCGCGACTCGCGGCAAAAACCCCTTCAAACTCCGCGAGTCGCGGAGATAGAAATTACAGCTCACACCCTTGGAGTTTCTCTGCCGACGGTTTTATATATATAAATATAATATATATATAATTAATATAATTAATTATATATTATATTATATTTATATACATAGTTAACTTGTAATTTTTAGTCCGTTGCGTCGAGCGTTAAGAGTTGACTCTGGTCCCGGTTCCGGATTTTCGAACGTCCTTGCGTACAATTTTATATTTTGTACTTTGCGTTTTGAATCTTGTATTCTTGTAATTTCGAGACGTTTCTTATCAATAATTGGAACCTTTTTGATTGTCTTTCGTACTTTTGAGCTTTTTGGTCGTTTGCGTCTTCAATTCGTCGAATCTGTCTTTTGTCTTCACCTTTTATTATTTAAACGAATATCACTTGTAAATAGAACAATTGCAACTAAAAGCTTGTCTTTCTTGAGGAATAATGCTATGAAATATATGTTCGTTTTTAGCATTATCAGAAACCGAAATTACTTTACCGAAAAGAGGGGCGCATATTTTTGATAATATTTGATTGATTAAAGTGGGATAAAAGGCAAAAAGATTTTTAATTTTATTTTTACTTTGTTTTTAAAATTAATATATAAATATTAAATTGATATTTTGAATTTTTTAAAATCAATATATTTAAGTGTGTAAATATTTGAAAAATTAATATTTTTAATATAAGTTTGTATGTATAAAACCAAAAATATAATATAAGTTTAGTGTGAATTTTTAAATTTTATTAATATGAATTTTTAAAGTTATGCATTTTTAAATTTAAGTTTGGTGTGAATTTAAAAATAAAAATGTACTTTATTTTGTTAAGTTAAAAATATGATTTTTAAAATTCGTCATGAGTTGAAGACTAGGTCATTGAACCGAAATTGCTCTACCCAAGGGAGGGACGAGAACTTTTATTATCATTATTTTTAATCTTATTGACTTAAAGTACGCCAAAAACATTAAAAAACCCAAAAATCTTTGCTTTTAAAACAACGTTTTAAAATGATGAAATTTTAAAATTTTGTCGAGGGATGGACTAGGTCAACATACCGAAACAACCTCATCCTAAATAAAAAAAAAAAAAATTTTAAATTACTCCATAAATTGTTTTATTATTAAAGGTTTTATAAAAAAAAAAAACAATTGCACTCGCGGTACTTCGTGGGTACCCACATCCGCACTCGCGGAGGGTGCAAAACCCAGTCAGATAAACTGGTCGAACAGACCAGTTTCCACACCCCATCCCATTTTATTTTTTTCTGCGAAAAATACACACAAACCACTCCCAATTTCGCGATTTTTCACCGATAAACATCAAATTTTTTGCTAAAATCATGTTGAGAAGGATGCTACCAAGAAGTTACTCAAGAAAATCGGTAATTTCTACATCTAAACACCATTTAATTCGGGTTATTAGTGTTCTTGAACAAAAATATTCATAATTTGATTTTGATGATTTCTAGTGTAATTGTGTTTGAACTGATTGTATATTGTGCTTGTATAACCTAGATTTATGCTATTTAACATGATTAGAAGCCTTAAACTTCAAATTTTGAGTAATCTAGGGTTTGTGTTCTTGAGCAAAATTGGGGCTTTTTGATATAAACGGGTTATGGCCGAATTTTGTTGTTAGTCTATACTAAATTGAGTAGTGTAACATGTTTAGGTTGCTAAATGATCAAAACTTTGATCCTAAACATGATTTTCAAGAATTAAAGTGGACTTTTTGAGTCAAAAATGCATGAACTCAATTTAATTGATATGAATGCCAATTGGAACTTGTTTAATTGCTAGTAATGATTATTTTGACATGTTATTTGAGATAAAAGCTAAAGATCATTGTATACATTCTCATATATGTTCATTTGTAAAAGTGTAGAATTGTTAATATTATGAAAATGTGTATAAAGTTTAATATAGATTAAACATGTCATTGTAATTGTTTTGATTTATGATTTTGCTAACACTAATACATATTTGGATGCACAAAAATTGTGTTTGATATGTTTTGCAGACTGAAAGGGGTGAATCTTCATCCGCATCTCAGGCTCACAATGCTCCTCCTGAGAATGCAGCAGAACATGAGATTAATGACCTATATAGACAAGAACTACCACATCAATACATTCCATATTCAAATATAGAATTGGCAGATTTACATCCTAATTTAAGGTTTGATCGACATTGGATAGATTATCCAAAATACCAGAGGAACTTACACACCCTTCAGTCTAATGTTGTTGAAGTACCTAGAGTCATAGATTGGGAACCATTAGAAACAGTTGGATTAGCCGGTCCAATCAGAGAATTACTTACACAAAGGTATGATAATTCTACTTTTACTGATTGGGAACGTTTGTTTAATATACGTAGACGTGTGTATAGAGAATGGTGTGTGGAGTTATTGTGTAGTATTGAAATAAATGATCGGGTATCTACCTTAAACGATCGTAGTTTTATTAGATTTTTATTAGGAGGTGTGATACGCCATATGTCTCTACTAGACATGGCTCAGGCTTTATGTATATATACGCCTGAGGAGTTGGCATCTACTGATTGTCAAGGGTTGATACTTAATGGTAGGAGAATTGATGAGAATTTTGATATGAATGGTGTATTGGTGTGCGAAAAGTGGTATATGAATTGTCGTATAAAATAATATGGAAAAATACCGATTAAAGATTGCTACACACTAACGGGCAGCGTACCCGATCGTGTAGTAGTATAGTAACTGGTTTAGTTCCGTGTATCGTTCCAAGGACAGTTGTATTAGTCAAACTAGAATTATAAACTATATTATGATTAACTAAGTAAATGAAATTTAAAGGTACAAGATTTATGTTTTGTGGCTTATTTAACGATTTAGCCAAATCAGAGAAGGTTAAATGTAAAAACAATATTTTTGGTCTTTTAAGTTTATAAGATGAAAATAAGTGCAAAGAAAGAAAGTAAGATAGATTTGATATCAATTTAAGGAAAAATGCTCATCTAGACTTTTTACCCTCGATGTTGAATGTTATTTAAGATTAAGACCGGATTGATTGGTTATGCACGAGAACTAATTGATCGGTTCACCAAGAGTAATCTTAAGTAAACACTCAAACGGGATTACAAGACGCAAGTGATGTTCTTGCCATCTAAGACCTCCTATTTGTAATCAACTAATTCAACTAGTCTAAAGACTTGAAGAATGATCAAGTCAATGGTGTGTTGATCATGATCCACTCCTATGTCAACTTATGATTTAGCCTAGTTCATTCCTTTGGTCCGGTTAAATGCTCAATTCACCCAACCCAAGTAATCAAGTTAGTGTGGTAATAAGATCCCTATAAACATCACTAGATAAGGCAAATTACTAACACCTATTAGTTACATGGAATCGAGTAATGAAAATATGTATAACAATATCTAGGGAATTGATTGTTCACCTATATAACTACACATATCAATTAGGCTATCCGAAAGTATCTACAAGAGTCGTTCTTACATCCCTATATAAACTAACCATTTGAACTCAACTTATCCCTTTTGGTAAAAGATGGATAAACACATGTCACTAGATGTAAATCAATACATTAATTTAACAAGATGATGTTTCTTAATCAAATGAACATATCAACTAGTTGAATCGAAAGGATTAAGCTTTAACAAGAATGGTTCTTGTATTCAAACATCAAACTATCGTGCATAATAACAATCAATCAAAAGTAAACATTCAACATCTCAGTTATTTATCTAGATGAACATTATAGAGTTTAGCCAACAATCATAATTACAAACAAAATAACAATCAACTGATAAGTAGATTTCATTGTTGGAGGACAAGAAAACAACCTAATAGAGAATGAATCTTGGATGGAGAAGGTTTTGATCTTTGAAGACTTGATGTTGATCCTCTTTCAAGAGCTTGGAGTTCACCAAATTTGCTCCCAAAATTGTCTCAGTAACCTCTGGTTTCGTGTATGATAAAACATTCCCTCAATAAGTAGGTTTTAAAGTGGAGAAAGTAGGTCAAAAGGCAAAAGTAGCTGAAAACCTACTACAGGACGGCGTCCTAAAGTCTGGACGGCGTCCCGTTCTTAAGAGCTGGACGGCGTCCCAAAGACTTGGACGGCGTCCCACATTAAAAGGATGGAGGGTGTCCCAAAGCCTTGGACGGCGTCCCAATGTAACGAAAATTACTGTTTCGTTTTCTTTTCAATCTTCTTTCATTTGGACGAAGCTTAACACCTTTGATGCCTTGTTTTACCATTTTAGAGCATAAATTAGACCTTAACTTGTATCGGGATCAACCAAGGTCATAGATCATCAAAACTCTTTATAAATCACTCTCCGATACAAATTTGCACATCTTGGCCTATTACTTGTAGAAATGCCTTCATTATCCTTGATTCTAGAGCATTTTTACACGATATTGCGATAGATATATATGATGTTATTGAGCAATATCAAAACACCCCACACTTAAACCTTGCTTGTCCTCAAGCAATTCTTTCTTTAAAAAGTAGAACAATATCAAACACAATCACACAATATAGATTACAAACATTACATAAATCACTCGAAGCACACGATACACACACGTTGATATGAAACGCAACTCACGCTATATGAAACACACGCTTTAAGTATAACAGACCTTTATTGTAATCACACTCACGCTATATATACAATGGAAATACACACACACATTTTTGGGAGATTAGAGCCAAGTATCCGAAAAATTTGATCCTACGGAAATCAGGACCTTATGAAAACGTTTTATGGTTTTTGAAAATATCATGCTAGTTTTAAAACTAGGCACATTTTCCGATTTTGTCAGATTTTCTGAATTTTGAAAAATGAGTGCGGGTTTCCCGCTATTGGTCAAGCCAATCCCTCCCACGGTACCTAACACCATGCGATGCCGATAAGAAAATAATGTGCTTAGGAGGATACACATTACGTCCGGATATCATTGACAATTATAAGGTAATCATCTAATCCGTTAAATCAATCATGAAGATTGAGGTTCATCAGTCTTAAAAGCTGATATCTTACCTTTCCGGAGGTTATCCACTGGGAATCTGATCAATTCACTGACATTTTGTGTATCATGGTGCGCTTCCCATTTTACTAGTAAATCTCCCTCATTGAGACAAACTTTGACTACCAGTTTCCCTGTTTGACGTTGAGGCCTGGTAGATTTCCTGTCGATGTTAGTAATGACTTTTCAAGATTTTTCGTCACCCTACAACTGGTCTGGACTACATCTTCTGAATTAAATCAGTAAGTGTGTCATTCGGAAGACTTTACTTCCTTGAGGATGGAATAGATACATCCTATTGGTCATAAGAAGTGGTCGGACGCAACATTGTCCTTGTTAGGAGAAACAATAAGGATCGTCCTTAGGGTTTTCGATCTGGCGCGAGATCCGGTTTCCGACCACGCTATACAATCACTGCTCTCTCACGGTTTACACTCGTTTTGGTACAAGTGACCTACAAGTTAGCTTTACTAAACTAGTAGGATTTTCATCCAAATAATTGAATGATAGAGCAACTTCAAAGACTATTAATAATTTAATGCATAAATCAACATTTATTTTCTAGATTTTAAGACCACAATGTGTGTAACATGGTTTTTGGACATTTAATCGTTTTTAAGGCTACTTGAAAATTTTAATTTTTTTTTTTATATAAACGCCTTAATTTTAGTAAAACGAGTTCCCGATAAATTTCTATTCCCCACCCCGCACTTGAGATCATGCAAGGCCCTCATTGCATGAAATCAGAAAAAGGATTAAATTTAGAGGGCAAAGTGATAGGATAATTGTAGAAATTTTCAATTTTTAACCTGCAAACATGTAGACGGATGCCGCTGAACTTACTGCCAGCATAAGAGCATCGTCCATTCCGCGATTATCATCATACACACATCATAATTGTAGTGACCCAAACTTTTCCATGTTTATATATATTAATTGAGATTGATATTTACATGATTAAATATTTCCAACATGTTAAGCAATAAAACTTGTTAAGACTTGATTAATTGAAATATGTTTCATATAGACAATTGACCACCCAAGTTGACCGGTGATTCACGAACGTTAAAACTTGTAAAAACTATATGATGACATATATATGGATATATATATAGTTAACATGATACTATGATAAGTAAACATATCATTAAGTATATTAACAATGAACTACATATGTAAAAACAAGACTACTAACTTAATGATTTTTAAACGAGACATATATGTAACGATTATCGTTGTAAAGACATTTAATGTATATATATCATATTAAGATATATTCATACATGATAATATCATGATAATATAATAATTTAAAATCTCATTTGATATTATAAACATTGGGTTAACAACATTTAACAAGATCGTTAACCTAAAGGTTTCAAAACAACACTTACATGTAACGACTAACGATGACTTAACGACTCAGTTAAAATGTATATACATGTAATATGTATTTATACACTTTTGAAAGACTTCAATACACTTATCAAAATACTTCTACTTAACAAAAATGCTTACAATTACATCCTCGTTCAGTTTCATCAATAATTCTACTCGCATGCACCCGTATTCGTACTCGTACAATACACAGCTTTTAGATGTATGTACTATTGGTATATACACTCCAATGATCAGCTCTTAGCAGCCCATGTGAGTCACCTAACACATTTGGGAACCATCATTTGGCAACTAGCATGAAATATCTCATAAAATTACAAAAATATGAGTAATCATTCATGACTTATTTACATGAAAACAAAATTACATATCCTTTATATCTAATCCATACACCAACGACCAAAAACACCTACAAACACTTTCATTCTTCAATTTTCTTCATCTAATTGATCTCTCTCAAGTTCTATCTTCAAGTTCTAAGTGTTCTTCATAAATTCCAAAAGTTATAGTTTCATAAAATCAAGAATACTTTCAAGTTTGCTAGCTCACTTCCAATCTTGTAAGGTGATCATCCAACCTCAAGAAATCTTTGTTTCTTACAGTAGGTTATCATTCTAATACAAGGTAATAATCATATTCAAACTTTGGTTCAATTTCTATAACTATAACAATCTTATTTCAAGTGACGATCTTACTTGAACTTGTTTTCGTGTCATGATTCTGCTTCAAGAACTTCGAGCCATCCAAGGATCCATTGAAGCTAGATCCATTTTTCTCTTTTCCAGTAGGTTTATCCAAGGAACTTAAGGTAGTAATGATGTTCATAACATCATCCGATTCATACATATAAAGCTATCTTATTCGAAGGTTTAAACTTGTAATCACTAGAACATAGTTTAGTTAATTCTAAACTTGTTCGCAAACAAAAGTTAATCCTTCTAACTTGACTTCTAAAATCAACTAAACACATGTTCTATATCTATATGATATGCTAACTTAATGATTTAAAACCTGGAAACACGAAAAACACCGTAAAACCGGATTTACGCCGTCGTAGTAACACCGCGGGCTGTTTTGGGTTAGTTAATTAAAAACTATGATAAACTTTGATTTAAAAGTTGTTATTCTGAGAAAATGATTTTTATAATGAACATGAAACTATATCCAAAAATTATGGTTAAACTCAAAGTGGAAGTATGTTTTCTAAAATGGTCATCTAGACGTCGTTCTTTCGACTGAAATGACTACCTTTACAAAAACGACTTGTAACTTATTTTTTCGACTATAAACCTATACTTTTTCTGTTTAGATTCATAAAATAGAGTTCAATATGAAACCATAGCAATTTGATTCACTCAAAACGGATTTAAAATGAAGAAGTTATGGGTAAAACAAGATTGGATAATTTTTCTCATTTTAGCTACGTGAAAATTGGTAACAAATCTATTCCAACCATAACTTAATCAACTTGTATTGTATATTATGTAATCTTGAGATACCATAGACACGTATACAATGTTTCGACCTATCATGTCGATACATCTATATATATTTCGGAACAACCATAGACACTCTATATGTGAATGTTGGAGTTAGCTATACAGGGTTGAGGTTGATTCCAAAATATATATAGTTTGAGTTGTGATCAATACTGAGATACGTATACACTGGGTCGTGGATTGATTCAAGATAATATTTATCGATTTATTTCTGTACATCTAACTGTGGACAACTAGTTGTAGGTTACTAACGAGGACAGCTGACTTAATAAACTTAAAACATCAAAATATATTAAAAGTGTTGTAAATATATTTTGAACATACTTTGATATATATGTATATATTGTTATAGGTTCGTGAATCAACCAGTGGCCAAGTCTTACTTCCCGACGAAGTAAAAATCTGTGAAAGTGAGTTTCATTTGCCTTTTTACCCTTTATATTTTTGGGCTGAGAATACATGCGCAACTTTTATAAATGTTTTACGAAATAGACACAAGTACGTGAAACTACATTCTATGGTTGAATTATCGAAATCGAATATGCCCCTTTTTATTAAGTCTGGTAATCTAAGAATTAGGGAACAGACACCCTAATTGACGCGAATCCTAAATATAGATCTATTGGGCCTAACAAACCCCATCCAAAGTACCGGATGCTTTAGTACTTCGAAATTTATATCATATCCGAAGGGTGTCCCGGAATGATGGGGATATTCTTATATATGCATCTTGTTAATGTCGGTTACCAGGTGTTCACCATATGAATGATTTTTATCTCTATGTATAGGATGTGTATTGAAATATGAAATCTTGTGGTCTATTGTTACGATTTGATATATATAGGTTAAACCTATAACTCACCAACATTTTTGTTGAAGTTTAAAGAAGGTTTATTCTCAGGTGCATATTAAGAGCTTCCGCTGTTGCATACTAAAATAAGGACAAGATTTGGAGTCCATGTTTGTATGATATTGTGTAAAAACTGCATTCAAGAAACTGATTTCGATGTAACATATTTGTATTGTAAACCATTATGTAATGGTCGTGTGTAAACAGGATATTTTAGATTATCATTATTTGATAATCTACGTAAAGCTTTTTAAACCTTTATTTATGAAATAAAGGTTATGGTTTGTTTTAAAAATGAATGCAGTCTTTGAAAAACGTCTCATATAGAGGTCAAAACCTCGCAACGAAATCAATTAATATGGAACGTTTTTAATCAATAAGAACGGGACATTTCAGTTGGTATCCGAGCGTTGGTCTTAGAGAACCAGAAAATTTGCATTAGTGTGTCTTATCGAGTTTGTTAGGATGCATTAGTGATTCTGGACTTCGACCGTGTTTTCTTTAAAAATGATTGCTTAACATTTTTGTTGGAAACTATATATTTTTAACATATGAATATTATGTGATATATTAATCTCTTAACGTGTTTGATATTATGTGATAGATGTCTACCTCTAGAACAAGTCCCATTGACTCACCTAATAATAATGAAGAGTCAAATGTAAATTGGAATGATTCGTGGACTGATTCACAAGTTCCCGAAGAGGAATCGGAAGAAGAGTCGGAACCAGAAGAAGAATTGGAACCGGAAGAAGAATCGGAACCGGAAGAAGAATCGGAACCGGTGGGGGAAATAATAAAACGGTTAAGTAAAATAGAATCCTCAACCAACCGACCAAGGTTAATTATGGTCAATGGTGTTTCCGCCAAGGAAGCAAAATATTGGGAGGATTACCAATTCTCCGATGAATCGGATTCCGACGAGAATTCCAATGATGTTATAGAAATTACCCCAACTGAATTTAAAAAGGCAAAAGAAAATAATAAGGGAAAGGGCATAAAAATAGAGAAATCTAATTCCAACCCCGATGAACTTTATATGTATCGTCAACCCCCGAAGTCCTTAAGTTGTAACAATGACCCGGGAACCTCTAAACCACCAGGTTTTTCTAAACCAATGTGGACAACGACGGCTCGTATTAGGGGAACATCATATATCCCTAGAAACTTGGCAAAACGAACCAAAACCGAAGAAGAAGAAACGAGCGAGTCGGAATAAGATAGTTGTATTCGTGTGGTGTAATATATGTAATATAGTGTTCTTATGCTTTATGATATATGTAAAAATTGCTTGTATTAATAAGTATTTTTTTTATGAATCTAACTCTTGTCTATTTTACAGTTTAAAAACACAAAATGGATAGACAACCCAATATTTTAAGAGACCTACCCGGAGACATGATTGATGAAATCTTGTCTAGAGTCGGCCAGAATTCCTCGGCACAACTATTTAAGGCGAGATCAGTTTGTAAGACATTCGAAGAACGTTCCAAGAATGTCTTGGTTTATAAGAGACTTTCGTTTGAAAGATGGGGGATATCACATTGGGAAACCCATAAGTTACGATGCGTTTACTTTGACGCATATATTGCGGGGAACCCAAATGCTATTTTACGCAACGGGTTAAGAAATTATTTTGACTCAATATATCCGAATATTGGACTTCGTGATTTAGAAAAAGCGGCTAACATGCAACATAAAGAAGCATGTTATGCTTACGGATTAGTAATGTTCGCTTCTCACCAAAGTGAGAACAAGAACATCGGACTACAACTATTAAACAAAACGTTCCCACAAGTGACGGAGTCGGTAATTGGGGTAAGAAATGAGGTTTTTAGATTGTTACGGGACTGTTGGACATTACGTAACCCTCGTCCCTTTGACGACGTTACAACACGCTGTCTTATCAACGGCCATAACGGTTATGTTCCACAAGACCAAGGATGGGAAGTAATCCTAGTAAAACCAGAATGCATGACTTGTTTCTGGACGTATGAATTACGTATCTTTATTGCCCTTGCTGAACGACTTGTGTACTAGCTAGAATTATCTTCACAACCATCTTGTATCAAATTTATTGTGTGCTATATTTCATGCTATATGTAAAATAAGCGGTATTGTAAGTTTGTAAAATATTGTGTAAAAGTTTGAACGCGAAATATTATTATAATCAGTTTTTCATATAGAATTGTAGTAGTTGAATTGTATATTAGCTACTAAGTATGAACTTAACGGGTAGGTACTACCCGAATTTAAACTTATAAAACGCTAATATGAAGAAAAAGCTTTTATAAATGAGTTCATATTATGCTACGAAATACTATTAACTACTCTTAATATTCTGTATGATTAACTTGTTCCATTTGACTATTTTGAAGGAAATGGCACCGACTACTCGACACACCGTGAATATGAATGAAGAGGAATTCCGTACTTTTCTAGCTTCAAACATAGCCGCAGTACAGGCTGCACTACATACCAACAATAACCTTGGATCTAGCAGTACAGGAAATCGTGTAGGATGCACCTACAAAGAATTCACTGCCTGCAAACCTTTGGAATTTGATGGAACCGAAGGACCGATCGGATTGAAATGGTGGACCGAGAAGGTCGAATCGGTGTTTGCCATAAGTAAGTGTACTGAAGAGGACAAAGTGAAGTACGCTACGCATACCTTCACAGGTTCTGCGTTAACATGGTGGAATACCTATCTAGAGCAAGTGGGACAAGACGATGCATACGCACTACCGTGGTCAGCATTCAAGCACTTGATGAACGAGAAGTACCGTCCCAGAACCGAGGTCAATAAGCTCAAGACAGAACTTAGAGGGTTACGAACCCAAGGATTTGATATTACCACGTACGAAAGACGATTCACAGAATTGTGCCTATTGTGTCCGGGAGCATTCGAAGATGAGGAAGAGAAGATCGACGCGTTTGTGAAAGGATTACCGGAAAGAATCCAAGAAGATATAAGTTCACACGAGCCCGCCTCCATACAACAGGCATGTAGAATGGCTCACAAACTCGTGAACCAGATTGAAGAAAGAATTAAAGAACAGACTGCTGAAGAGGCCAATGTGAAGCAAGTCAAAAGAAAGTGGGAGGAAAACGGTGATAAGAATCACCAATACAACAACAACAGCAATTACAATAATAATCGCAACAATTATCCCAACAATCGCAACATCAATCGCAACTACAACAAACGGCCCAACAACAACAACAATAATAACAACAGCAACTACAACAATCATCCCAACAGCAATAATAACCGCAACAACAACAACAATCAGAAGCAGCTATGCCAAAGGTGGAAAAGAATCACTCGGGGATCTGCACCAAATTTTGCAACAAGTGTAAAAGAAATGGTCATAGCGCGGCGAAGTGTGAGGTCTACGGACCAGGGGTTAATAGAACGAAAGGAACAAATGGTGTCGGAACGAGTAATGGCGGAGCAAGTAGTGTCGGAGAAAGTTATGCCAATGTAGTTTGTTATAAATGTGGAAAACCAGGCCACATTATTAGAAATTGTCCGAACCAGGAGAACACGAATGGACAAGGCCGCGGAAGAGTTTTCAATATTAATGCGGCAGAGGCACAGGAAGACCCGGAGCTTGTTACGGGTACGTTTCTTATTGACAATAAATCTGCTTACGTTTTATTTGATTCGGGTGCGGATAGAAGCTATATGAGTAGAGATTTTTGTGCTAAATTAAGTTGTCCATTGACGCCTTTGGATAGTAAATTTTTACTCGAATTAGCAAATGGTAAATTAATTTCAGCAGATAATATATGTCGGAATCGAGAAATTAAACTGGTTAGCGAAACATTTAAGATTGATTTGATACCAGTAGAGTTAGGGAGTTTTGATGTGTTAATCGGTATGGACTGGTTGAAAGAAGTGAAAGCAGAGATCGTCTGTTACAAAAATGCAATTCGCATTATACGAGAAAAAGGAAAACCCTTAATGGTGTACGGAGAAAAGGGCAACATGAAGCTACATCTTATTAGTAATTTGAAGGCACAAAAACTAATAAGAAAAGGTTGCTATGCTGTTCTAGCACACGTCGAGAAAGTACAAACTGAAGAAAAGAGCATCAATGATGTTCCCATTGCAAAAGAATTTTCTGATGTATTTCCGAAAGAATTACCGGGATTACCCCCACATCGATCCGTTGAATTTCAAATAGATCTTGTACCAGGAGCTGCACCAATAGCTCGTGCTCCTTACAGACTCGCACCCAGCGAGATGAAAGAACTACAAAGCCAATTACAAGAACTTTTAGAGCGTGGTTTCATTCGACCAAGCACATCACCGTGGGGAGCTCCTGTTTTGTTTGTCAAGAAGAAAGATGGTACATTCAGGTTGTGTATCGACTACCGAGAGTTGAACAAACTTACCATCAAGAACCGCTACCCACTACCGAGAATCGATGACTTATTTGATCAACTACAAGGCTCGTCTGTTTATTCAAAGATTGACTTACGTTCCGGGTATCATCAAATGCGGGTGAAAGAAGATGATATTCCAAAGACTGCTTTCAGAACACGTTACAGTTATTACGAGTTTATGGTCATGCCGTTTGGTTTAACTAATGCACCAGCTGTGTTCATGGACCTTATGAACAGAGTGTGTGGACCATACCTTGACAAGTTTGTCATTGTTTTCATTGATGACATACTTATTTACTCAAAGAATGACCAAGAACACGGTGAACATTTGAGAAAGGTGTTAGAAGTATTGAGGAAGGAAGAATTGTACGCTAAGTTTTCAAAGTGTGCATTTTGGTTGGAAGAAGTTCAATTCCTCGGTCACATAGTGAACAAAGAAGGTATTAAGGTGGATCCGGCAAAGATAGAAACTGTTGAAAAGTGGGAAACCCCGAAAACTCCGAAACACATACGCCAGTTTTTAGGTTTAGCTGGTTACTACAGAAGGTTCATCCAAGACTTTTCCAGAATAGCAAAACCCTTGACTGCATTAACGCATAAAGGGAAGAAATTTGAATGGAATGATGAACAAGAGAAAGCGTTTCAGTTATTGAAGAAAAAGCTAACTACGGCACCTATATTGTCATTACCTGAAGGGAATGATGATTTTATGATTTATTGTGACGCATCAAAGCAAGGTCTCGGTTGTGTATTAATGCAACGAACGAAGGTGATTGCTTATGCGTCTAGACAATTGAAGATTCACGAACAAAATTATACGACGCATGATTTGGAATTAGGCGCGGTTGTTTTTGCATTAAAGACTTGGAGGCACTACTTATATGGGGTCAAAAGTATTATATATACCGACCACAAAAGTCTTCAACACATATTTAATCAGAAACAACTGAATATGAGGCAGCGTAGGTGGATTGAATTATTGAATGATTACGACTTTGAGATTCGTTACCACCCGGGGAAGGCAAATGTGGTAGCCGATGCCTTGAGCAGGAAGGACAGAGAACCCATTCGAGTAAAATCTATGAATATAATGATTCATAATAACATTACTACTCAAATAAAGGAGGCGCAACAAGGAGTTTTAAAAGAGGGAAATTTAAATGATGAAATACCCAAAGGATCGGAGAAGCATCTTAATATTCGGGAAGACGGAACCCGGTATAGGGCTGAAAGGATTTGGGTACCAAAATTTGGAGATATGAGAGAAATGGTACTTAGAGAAGCTCATAAAACCAGATACTCAATACATCCTGGAACGGGGAAGATGTACAAGGATCTCAAGAAACATTTTTGATGGCCGGGTATGAAAGCCGATGTTGCTAAATACGTAGGAGAATGTTTGACGTGTTCTAAGGTCAAAGCTGAGCATCAGAAACCATCAGGTCTACTTCAACAACCCGAAATCCCAGAATGGAAATGGGAAAACATTACCATGGATTTTATCACTAAATTGCCAAGGACTGCAAGTGGTTTTGATACTATTTGGGTAATAGTTGATCGTCTCACCAAATCAGCACATTTCCTGCCAATAAGAGAAGATGACAAGATGGAGAAGTTAGCACGACTGTATTTGAAGGAAGTCGTCTCCAGACATGGAATACCAATCTCTATTATCTCTGATAGGGATGGCAGATTTATTTCAAGATTCTGGCAGACATTACAGCAAGCATTAGGAACACGTCTAGACATGAGTACTGCCTATCATCCACAAACTGATGGGCAGAGCGAAAGGACGATACAAACGCTTGAAGACATGCTACGAGCATGTGTTATTGATTTCGAAAACAGTTGGGATCGACATCTACCGTTAGCAGAATTTTCCTACAACAACAGCTACCATTCAAGCATTGAGATGGCGCCGTTTGAAGCACTTTATGGTAGAAAGTGCAGGTCTCCGATTTGTTGGAGTGAAGTGGGGGATAGACAGATTACGGGTCCGGAGATTATACAAGAAACTACCGAGAAGATCATCCAAATTCAACAACGGTTGAAAACCGCCCAAAGTCGACAAAAGAGCTATGCTGACATTAAAAGAAAAGATATAGAATTTGAAATTGGAGAGATGGTCATGCTTAAAGTTGCACCTTGGAAAGGCGTTGTTCGATTTGGTAAACGAGGGAAATTAAATCCAAGGTATATTGGACCATTCAAGATTATTGATCGTGTCGGACCAGTAGCTTACCGACTTGAGTTACCTCAACAACTCGCGGCTGTACATAACACTTTTCACGTCTCGAATTTGAAGAAATGTTTTGCTAAAGAAGATCTCACTATTCCATTAGATGAAATCCAAATCAACGAAAAACTTCAATTCATCGAAGAACCCGTCGAAATAATGGATCGTGAGGTTAAAAGACTTAAGCAAAACAAGATACCAATTGTTAAGGTTCGATGAAATGCTCGTAGAGGACCCGATTTCACCTGGGAGCATGAAGATCAGATGAAGAAGAAATACCCGCATCTATTTCCAGAAGATTCGTCAACACCTTCAACAGCTTAAAATTTCGGGACGAAATTTATTTAACGGGTAGGTACTGTAGTGACCCGAACTTTTCCATGTTTATATATATTAATTGAGATTGATATTTACATGATTAAATGTTTCCAACATGTTAAGCAATAAAACTTGTTAAGACTTGATTAATTGAAATATGTTTCATATAGACAATTGACCACCCAAGTTGACCGGTGATTCACGAACGTTAAAACTTGTAAAAACTATATGATGACATATATATGGATATATATATAGTTAACATGATACTATGATAAGTAAACATATCATTAAGTATATTAACAATGAACTACATATGTAAAAACAAGACTACTAACTTAATGATTTTTAAACGAGACATATATGTAACGATTATCGTTGTAAAGACATTTAATGTATATATATCATATTAAGAGTTATTCATACATGATAATATCATGATAATATAATAATTTAAAATCTCATTTGATATTATAAACATTGGGTTAACAACATTTAACAAGATCGTTAACCTAAAGGTTTCAAAACAACACTTACATGTAACGACTAACGATGACTTAACGACTCAGTTAAAATGTATATACATGTAGTGTTTTAATATGTATTTATACACTTTTGAAAGACTTCAATACACTTATCAAAATACTTCTACTTAACAAAAATGCTTACAATTACATCCTCGTTCAGTTTCATCAACAATTCTACTCGCATACACCCGTATTCGTACTCGTACAATACACAGCTTTTAGATGTATGTACTATTGGTATATACACTCCAATGATCAGCTCTTAGCAGCCCATGTGAGTCACCTAACACATGTGGGAACCATCATTTGGCAACTAGCATGAAATATCTCATAAAATTACAAAAATATGAGTAATCATTCATGACTTATTTACATGAAAACAAAATTACATATCCTTTATATCTAATCCATACACCAACGACCAAAAACACCTACAAACACTTTCATTCTTCAATTTTCTTCATCTAATTGATCTCTCTCAAGTTCTATCTTCAAGTTCTAAGTGTTCTTCATAAATTCCAAAAGTTCTAGTTTCATAAAATCAAGAATACTTTCAAGTTTGCTAGCTCACTTCCAATCTTGTAAGGTGATCATCCAACCTCAAGAAATCTTTGTTTCTTACAGTAGGTTATCATTCTAATACAAGGTAATAATCATATTCAAACTTTGGTTCAATTTCTATAACTATAACAATCTTATTTCAAGTGATGATCTTACTTGAACTTGTTTTCGTGTCATGATTCTGCTTCAAGAACTTCGAGCCATCCAAGGATCCATTGAAGCTAGATCCATTTTTATCTTTTCCAGTAGGTTTATCCAAGGAACTTAAGGTAGCAATGATGTTCATAACATCATCCGATTCATACATAACATAGTTTAGTTAATTCTAAACTTGTTCGCAAACAAAAGTTAATCCTTCTAACTTGACTTTTAAAATCAACTAAACACATGTTCTATATCTATATGATATGCTAACTTAATGATTTAAAACCTGGAAACACGAAAAACACCGTAAAACCGGATTTACGCCGTCGTAGTAACACCGCGGGCTGTTTTGGGTTAGTTAATTAAAAATTATGATAAACTTTGATTTAAAAGTTGTTATTCTGAGAAAATTATTTTTATAATGAACATGAAACTATATCCAAAAATTATGGTTAAACTCAAAGTGGAAGTATGTTTTCTAAAATGGTCATCTAGACGTCGTTCTTTCGACTGAAATGACTACCTTTACAAAAACGACTTGTAACTTATTTTTCCGACTATAAACCTATACTTTTTCTGTTTAGATTCATAAAATAGAGTTCAATATGAAACCATAGCAATTTGATTCACTCAAAACGGATTTAAAATGAAGAAGTTATGGGTAAAACAAGATTGGATAATTTTTCTCATTTTAGCTACGTGAAAATTGGTAATAAATCTATTCCAACCATAACTTAATCAACTTGTATTGTATATTATGTAATCTTGAGATACCATAGACACGTATACAATGTTTCGACCTATCATGTCGACATATCTATATATATTTCGGAACAACCATAGACACTCTATATGTGAATGTTGGAGTTAGCTATACAGGGTTGAGGTTGATTCCAAAATATATATAGTTTGAGTTGTGATCAATACTGAGATACGTATACACTGGGTCGTGGATTGATTCAAGATAATATTTATCGATTTATTTCTGTACATCTAACTGTGGACAACTAGTTGTAGGTTACTAACGAGGACAGCTGACTTAATAAACTTAAAACATCAAAATATATTAAAAGTGTTGTAAATATATTTTGAACATACTTTGATATATATGTATATATTGTTATAGGTTCATGAATCAACCAGTGGCCAAGTCTTACTTCCCGACGAAGTAAAAATCTGTGAAAGTGAGTTTCATTTGCCTTTTTACCCTTTATATTTTTGGGCTGAGAATACATGCGCAACTTTTATAAATGTTTTACGAAATAGACACAAGTACGTGAAACTACATTCTATGGTTGAATTATCGAAATCGAATATGCCCCTTTTTATTAAGTCTGGTAATCTAAGAATTAGGGAACAGACACCCTAATTGACGCGAATCCTAAAGATAGATCTATTGGGCCTAACAAACCCCATCCAAAGTACCAGATGCTTTAGTACTTCGAAATTTATATCATATCCGAAGGGTGTCCCGGAATGATGGGGATATTCTTATATATGCATCTTGTTAATGTCGGTTACCAGGTGTTCACCATATGAATGATTTTTATCTCTATGTATGGGATGTGTATTGAAATATGAAATCTTGTGGTCTATTGTTACGATTTGATATATATAGGTTAAACCTATAACTCACCAACATTTTTGTTGACGTTTAAAGCATGTTTATTCTCAGGTGAATATTAAGAGCTTCCGCTGTTGCATACTAAAATAAGGACAAGATTTGGAGTCCATGTTTGTATGATATTGTGTAAAAACTGCATTCAAGAAACTGATTTCGATGTAACATATTTGTATTGTAAACCATTATGTAATGGTCGTGTGTAAACAGGATATTTTAGATTATCATTATTTGATAATCTACGTAAAGCTTTTTAAACCTTTATTTATGAAATAAAGGTTATGGTTTGTTTTAAAAATGAATGCAGTCTTTGAAAAACGTCTCATATAGAGGTCAAAACCTCGCAACGAAATCAATTAATATGGAATGTTTTTAATCAATAAGAACGGGACATTTCAATAATATCAAATGTTGCTGAACTTAATGACAGTCTTTGAAGTTCAATCACGCTGCACAATTTAATAAACCACACAAATAATACTAAAAATAATGGTGTTTTTTCAACCACACCCATTATCAATCCACACAATTAGTTAATTATTACAAACCAAATATTGTCTAAAAACACACCATACAAATTAAATTGTCTGAAAACAGTGTACAAAATGATCAAAGGCACGCAGGCCTTAACTGGATTAGTTACCATATGGCCAAAAGTAGTTTCCCGAACCATCTCTGTACGGGCGTCCTTGCGGGTATTCCTGATCAAACCGGTTCCTAGCATCCTGCATCGCAGCATTATTATCATAAATCGGGTGAGGAGGAGGTGGGTTTTGAGGATCCGTGTAATATTGGGGTGTCAGACGTGTCGTCCCATAGTACTGCTCGGGGTTGGAATAAAACAACTCTGAGTTATGGTTATTCCAATCAATACCATAACTCATCCATCCCTGATCGTGCACTTGAGCAATCTGTCGTTGCTCCATTCGCTGCTGACTATCCCACATTCGATCGTTGTATGTCCTTTGCTCACTCGGACTCAACCTCATATTATTAACACTACTAATCAAATTATCCCAACTAGATTGGGACAGATGCCAAGGGCCCTGATCACCAACGTTCGTTTGCGCCTCCATTTCTGCTTCCTCCTCTACCTGCTGTTCTTGCTGCACGCCACTACCACTCGCGCCACCTGCGCCACCTGCCACAAAAGGTACCAAATGCCCATTTCTATCTTTCATAAGAATTTTAGCATTGATATAAGAAACCTTCTTTAATGGTTTCATGACGTTAGTACACTCCTGTAATCGGCTGAAATCTATGTTGAAGTGTCGAGCAATTCTGGTGATGTAGTGGCCTCCAAGAAGCGGCTTTTCTCGCCGTGTCTCGGTAGCGATGGTCAGGAAATAGTTTCCTATCAACCCAGGAATGTCGGTATAGCGACCCCGTTTAATTTGGTCCATTATCCATAGATCCAAAGTTTTAACCTTTTCGTTGCCTTCGACTCTCGCATTGAAAGTGCATGCAATGAGTCGATGCAGAAGTCTATCATCCCTGGATGCAATCTCATTATACCTGTGTCTGCTCGATTTGAATGGTGTAGATGCATTTGGCCTACAAATTCTTCGCCAATAAACAGTGTCATTAAAAACATATCGACCAACGTAATCGGAACCCCGCAAGTATTCACCTAACTGGGTGTCGGTGAGTTCCTCAAAAATACCCAAAACTCTGCATAGCTCAAAACTGCTTATACCCCTATATTCGCCCCCAACCGAAACTGGAGAAAATCATTTGACAAATAATCACGGACATTATTAAACCGTACCGTTGAGTAGAATTCTTTTAGTAGTACGGGATAAATTGGTTCGTTGATGCTGAAAACTTGTTCCCATGCGTGGGTAACTATCCTACCGTAGGGGATGGCTAGTAAGTTGGAAACATGGCGGTGCATACCCGCCTCATCCAACGGGCCCCAGATAAAATACCACGTGGCATTAATAGGCCTGCTATTTACCTTCTCAAATGTTTCTGCGTAGTCGTCGTCATTTTGAACCAGTCTCAACCAAACTCGAGGATCATTTAGATCCTCCTCTTCTTCCTCTCTAGACGATGATGATGAATGTTGTTGCGGTGGTGGTGGTGGTGGAGCCAAACCTGCGGTCCTGCCTCTCTTTGCTGGTCCTCCTCGGCTAGATTGTCCCTGCAAAACATAATAACACCAAACCAAAAGAACATAGAGACCGTTGTGTTAATGTTAGCTAAAAACATAACCGAGTAGCAAGAGAACTTAATCATTCCATTCAAAGTTCATAAGTATTATGAATCATTTAAACAAAAGCGTATGTTCACAATTTTTAACCAAAGCTAACTAAAGTCAATATGAACTCGCTAATACACT
This sequence comes from Rutidosis leptorrhynchoides, assembly GCF_046630445.1. NCBI lineage: Eukaryota > Viridiplantae > Streptophyta > Magnoliopsida > Asterales > Asteraceae > Rutidosis > Rutidosis leptorrhynchoides. The sequence continues at coordinate 63,992,268 of NC_092334.1, forward strand.
TTCAAAAATGAAAATCACAACTTCACAATTTAGCATCAACTTAGGACTCAAGCATGTTGCGTTAATAGGTCATAACATTTAAACTTGCATTCTAATGATATTCATCACAAATCATAACACAATTTTCACAATTTTAGCTCAAATGACCATTATAACGTCATACATTATGGCATTCCATTCCAACAATTTACTTCAACAGGCCTAAACTAGTGAAAGTTAAGCATACATATTTCATAAGTTCATTACATTTCAACAATATGCTAAAAATTCAAGAACATTCAAATTAGGACCCGGCCAAATTGACATCTATATCACCAACAATAATTAAACACGTCACAACCTTCATTAACATCATACATAAACTCAACATTATGAATTAACCACCCTAAATTCGGATTCAATTTCCATAAACCCTAGAATCATGAGCATACCCTTAAAAACATGTAATTTTTGCAAAATCAACTCAATATGGTTAATTAAACAACTAAGGCATGTTAATCTAAACAATAATCATGCAAATCAAACACCCCACACTTATCTTTCACCAATTAGACATATAAACATACAATTCAAGTAATTGAGAAAGAAAAATGTGAAAATGAAGTAACCATACCCTAGAAAACATGATTGGAGCTTGGATTTGGTAGAAGAAAACGTGAATTTGAGGTAGGAAATTAGGGTTTTTGGAAGTGTATTCGTGTTTGGCAGAGAGAAGTTGAAAAAAAATGTGTTTTGTGGTTGAGAAATGGGGTAGATAGGGCATTAAACGCGTATTTTTTTTTCTGAGTCAGAGGTCTTGGACGGCGTCCAGTACCTGGGACGGCGTCCAAGTCTTAAAGATGGTACGGCGTCGAGTTAAATGGGACGGCGTCCAGGATCATTAAGGTGGGACGGCGTCTAGGAAAATGGGACGGCGTCCAGGATCATTAAGGTGGGACGGCGTCTAGGAAAATGGGACGGCGTCCTAATTAACTAAAATTCACTGACCTTCTTTCTTCGATACTAGCCAGTTTTAAGTCCAAACGTAAATCATTTTGCACAACACTAAAAATTATCGTACACACAATTCAAAATATTTACATTTGTGAACCATTTTTTTAACGAGTCGTTCACCCAACTCGTCCCCATTTCGATTTACGCTTTGTTCTCTAAGTTGAGGCTAACCTCATCTTCGATTTCTAGGGGACCATCAACATAGTGCTTGACCCGGTGGCCATTCACCTTAAACGTTTCACCTTTTGAATTCCTTAACTCCACCGTTCCATATGGAAAATCCTTGTTAACAACAAATGGTCCCATCCATCGGGACTTGAGTTTTCCAGGGAAAAGTTTAAATCGTGAGTTAAATAGCAAAACACGATCACCCTCTTTAAAATCTTTCAGATTCCTAAGACGGTTGTCGTGCAAAACTTTTGTGTTTTCCTTGTATATGAGCGAGTTTTCATATGCATTTTGTCTCAACTCATCCAACTCATTAAGTTGGTTTAAACGAAGGTTTCCTGCTTCTTCAAGATCGAGGTTACATGTCTTAAGAGCCCAATGTGATTTGTGCTCTATCTCCAAAGGGAGATGACATGCCTTCCCATAGACTAGGTGGTAAGGTGTGGTTCCAATAGGAGTTTTGTGGGCGGTTCTAAATGCCCACAAAGCATCGTCAAGCTTCGTTGACCACACCTTAGGATTAGATCCAACCGTTGTCTCAAGGATCCTTTTTAGTGCCCGATTTGTATTTTCAACTTGCCCACTTGTTTGTGGGTGATAAGATGTAGAAATTTTATGGGTTACCCCATATCGTTTCAACACCTTTTCCAATTGGGTGTTGCAAAAATGGGTACCACGGTCACTAATTAATGCTTTCGAGGTACCGAATCGGGCAAAGAGCTCTTTAAGAAAAATTACAACAACTCGTGCATCGTTTGTGGGGAGAGCCTTTGCTTCCGCCCATTTTGACACGTAGTCAACTGCAACGAGTATGTATTGGTTGGAATTAGATTTTGGAAATGGTCCCATGAAATCAATGCCCCAAATATCGAAAACCTAACAAACTTGTATTATGTTTTGAGGCATTTCGTCTCTTTGACTAATTTTTCCAGCCCTTTGGCAAGAATCGCATGATGTACAAATTTGGTGGGCATCCTTGAAGATGGTAGGCCAATAAAAACAGGCCTCATAGACTTTTCTCCCCGTAATTTGGGGTCCGAAATGTCCACCAGTGGGACCAAGATGACATTGGAGAAGAATTTGATTGCATTCTTCCCCGGACACACAACGACGGATTATCCCATCGGGAAACCGTTTAAAGAGATACGGGTTTTCCCAAAAATAGTATTTTATGTCACTGAAAAATTTCTTTCGCTTTTGACGTGACATACCGGTTTCTAGGAATCCACCCGCAAGATAGTTAGCTATGTCTACAAACCAGGGATCATCAATTTTCTCAATTTTCATGAGATTTTCATCAGGAAAATTATCTTGAATAACGGTCTCATGGAGAACCTCAAGATTCGGGTTCTCAAGTCGAGAAGGGTGATTGGCTGCTAGGTTTTCGGCCCCCTTTTGGTCTTTAATATCAATGTCGAATTCTTGAAAAAGCAAGACCCAACGTATTAATCGGGGTTTAGCATCTTGCTTAGCAAGCAAGTACTTCAATGCCGAGTGGTCTGTATAGACAACCGTCTTTGCTAGTACCAAATAGGATCGGAATTTATCAAACGAAAAGACGATTTCCAGGAGTTCCTTCTCGGTGGTAGTGTAATTAAGTTGGGCTCCTTGCAATATCTTGCTAGCATAATAAATGGGCTTGAAATGTTTTTCAATTCTTTGCCCCAAGACGGCACCAATAGCAAAGTCACTAGCGTCACACATAAGTTCGAATGGTATTGACCAATTCGGCGATATGAGAATGGGTGATTGTGTGAGCTTTGCTTTAAGTAGGTTAAAGGCGGTAAGACACTCGTCCGTAAAGACAAATGGAGCGTCTTTCTCAAGAAGTTTGTTCATGGGGGTTGCAATTTTGGAAAAATCTTTAATGAACCGCCGGTAAAAACCGGCGTGCCCCAGAAAACTTCTTACGCCTTTTACATTTGACGGTGGTGGTAATTTGGCTATGACTTCCACTTTAGCTCTATCCACCTCCAGACCTGCACAAGAAATTTTATGACCCAATACAATGCCCTCTTTTACCATAAAATGGCATTTTTCCCAGTTTAGCACAAGATTTGATTCTTCACACCTAATCAACATACGCTCAAGATTATGAAGACATGAGTCAAAAGAATCACCGAAGACTGAAAAGTCATCCATGAATACTTCCATAAAGTCTTCAATCATATCATGAAAAATAGCTACCATACACCTTTGAAAGGTAGCAGGAGCATTGCATAAGCCAAAGGCATACGTCGATAGGAGAAAGTACCATAAGGGCATGTAAAGGTCGTTTTCTCTTGGTCCTCGGGTGCTATATGGATTTGGAAATATCCCGAGAAACCATCAAGAAAACAATAAAAGTTCTTTCCTGCCAACCTTTCCAACATTTGATCAATGTAAGGAAGAGGAAAATGGTCTTTTCGGGTAGCATCATTTAATTTTCTGTAATCAATACATACCCTCCAACCCGTGATAGTCCTGGTAGAAATTAATTGGTCGTCTTCATTTGTGACAACGGTCATGCCACCCTTTTTGGGCACGCATTGGACTGGACTCACCCAAGGGCTATCCGAAATTGGATAAATGAGACCTGCATCTAGGAGCTTGACAATCTCCTTTTTAACAACTTCTTGCATATTAGGGTTGAGTCGCCTTTGTCTTTGTACACATGGCTTATAGTTATCTTCCATTAATATCTTATGCGTACAATAAGAGGGACTTATACCCTTGATGTCATGAATTTTCCATGCTAGAGCCGTTTTATGGGCTTTTAACATGTAAATAAGTTTAGACTTCTCACTTACAGAGAGTTCGGATGAAATGATAACCGGGAGAGTAGAACCTTCTTGTAGGTAAGCATATTCCAAGTGTTTTGGAAGTGGCTTGAGTTCTAAAACGGGAGGTTCTTCAATCGATGTTTTACATCGGTACTCATTTCCTAAATCCAACTTTCTGTATTCTTCATTATTTGGCTCATAACCGTTAGCCATCAAGGTGGTCAACATCTCCACTTCTTCCACCATATTCTCTTCATCACCTTCCGCAAAAATGCATTCTCCCGTACCTTGCAATTCTGGAAATTCCTGCAACAACTCCGAATATGTGTCTACGGTTTGCAAATAAAAACATTGATCATCAGTAGACTCAGGGTATTGTAGGGCATGGTCAACGGAAAAGGTAACCTTCATATCCTCAATACTAAGGGTCAATTTCTGCCCATGAACATCTATCATAGCTCTAGCGGTATTGAGGAAAGGTTGACCTAATATAAGAGGCACACGTGTGTCCTCCTCCATGTCCAAAATTACAAAGTCAGCCGGAAATACTAGGGTACCTACTTTTACCAACATATTCTCTAAAATTCCACGAGGGAATTTAACAGAGCGGTCCACTAGTTGAATTGCCATTCGGGTTAGTTTTAGTACCCCGGGGTTTAGCTTAACATATAATGAATAAGGCATTAAATTTATGCTAGCCCCTAAATCCGCTAATGCTTTAATGCATTCCAAATCTCCCAGGAGACATGGTATGGTAAAACTTTCAGGATCTGCTAATTTCTTTGGTATTTTGTTCATCAAAATTACTGAACAATTAGCATTCATGGTGACGGATGAAAGTTCCTCCATTTTCTTCCGATTAGTAAGTAAGTCTTTTAAGAACTTAGCATACTTGGGCATACCTGAGATTACATCAATGAAAGGCATATTTATGTTAATTTGTTTAAACATATCTAGGAATTTTTGACCTTTCAGCCTCTAGCCTTTCTTGTTGTTGTTTTCTTGGGTATGGGAGCGGTGGTTGATATGGTTTCACTACGGGTTTTTCCCGTTCTTCCTTTTCAACCACTTTTTCCTGCTCCTTAACCGGTTCATCATTTCGGTTCAATGGAACACTAAAATCAGAATTTTTGGGCATTTTTGGAGCATCGTATGCTAAACCACTCCGTGTGGTGATAACATTGGCGTGCTCATTTCGAGGGTTCTTATTTGTATCGCCCGGTAAACTACCTGGTTTTCTCTCACTAAGTAAATTAGCTAAACCACTCATTTGTTTCTCCAAATTCTGAATTGAGGCTTGTTGATTTCGAAACTGGTGTTCGTTTTTCTCATTGGTTTGGTTTATATTTGTGACAAGCTGAGTTTGTGATGAAATCAACTTTTCCAACATACTCTCCAAATTTGACTTTTTTTTCTTCCTGTTGGGGTTTTTGATAAAAACCCGGAGTTTGTTGTTGGAACCCACTACTTGACCCTTGTTGGTAATTGGAATTTTGACCTTGAGGGTTGTAGGGGTTGTTAAAGTTCCGGTTAAATTGGGCTCTTCCTTGAAATTGATTGTTATTTCTTTGGCTTATGAAAGCCACTTCTTCTTTTTGAGCCATTGTTAAACCGGCATCACAATCTTTTCCTAAATGAAAACCACCACAGTATTCACAACCTACTTTCATACTATGAATTTCCTTGGTGATTTTATCCATGGTTCGAGCAACACCATCTATTTTAACACTTAGGGAACTAAGGTCATCATAGGCGCCGACGCTTTGGACTTGAGCATTACGAGTAATTGGGCGTTCTTGATGCCACTCATGAGAATAATCGGCTAGCTTCTCGATTATTTCATAAGCCTCTTGCTCGGTTTTGTCCATAAGAGAACCACCTGCCGCTTGGTCAATTGAAATTCGGGTTGCTACATCACAACCTTTGTAAAAGATTTGGACCTTTTGAAAGGTATCCAAACCATGGTTTGGACAACCTCTTAGCATTTTAGAAAATCGATTCCATGCTTCGTACAGGGTTTCCATCGGCTTTTGACAGAATTGGGTAATTTCGTGTTGGAGTCTCGCAGACTTGGATGATGGAAAATATTTCTTAAGAAATTTTTCCAACATACCATCCCACGTTTCTATCGTAGCCTCGGCCAATGAATCTAACCAACTTCGTGCTTCCCCTTGGAGTGTCCAAGGGAAAAGTCTTAAAAATATGGCCCGGTCAGTTTCTGGTTTAAGTTTAAAAAGAAGACATATCTCTTGAAAGAGACGAATATGTTCGTTTGCATCTTCATTCGGACCACCACCAAATTGACACCTGTTATTAATCATTTAAAGAATAGGTCCTTTTATTTCAAAAGTTACCTCACCAGTAGGCGGAGTAATAGCACTACCTTGTTCGGTCCGGGTTGCTTTCATCTTTGCTGCCATTGATTGTCGTGGTACCAACGGTCTTTCTCCTTCCATTTCAAAATTTGGGGGTTGAACGGGTTTACCAAAGTCTGAATATCGAGGCTTGGTCGTACTTGATTCTGAATCAAAGGTTTCTTGCTTTGATGAAGATTCAAAAATTTCAAGTACTTCTTTTGGAATCCTACCAAGCTTTCTATCAGGTTCTGTAAACGGTGTAAGTAATGGAGATTCTGAACTTCGGGTATGTGGCATATGCGACCTATAAACTGTCAATTACACATCTAACAAAAACTATTAAACATACCGATTCTATAAGTTTAAAAATCAAAGACTATTAATAATTTAAAATAATTAAGAAACTACTTAATCACAAATCAGTTAATAATTCTATTTTGACACAAAACTTTCCCCGACAGCGGCGCCAAAAACTTGGTGTGCGAAAAGTGGTATATGAATTGTCGTATAAAATAATATGAAAAAATACCGATTAAAGATTGCTACACACTAACGGGCAGTGTACCCGATCGTGTAGTAGTATAGTAACTGGTTTAGTTCCGTGTATCGTTTCAAGGACAGTTGTATTAGTCAAACTAGAATTATAAACTATATTATGATTAACTAAGTAAATGAAATTTAAAGGTACAAGATTTATGTTTTGTGGCTTATTTAACGATTTAGCCAAATCAGAGAAGGTTAAATGTAAAAACAATATTTTTGGTCTTTTAAGTTTATAAGATGAAAATAAGTGCAAAGAAAGAAAGTAAGATAGATTTGATATCAATTTAAGGAAAAATGCTCATCTAGACTTTTTACCCTCGATGTTGAATGTTATTTAAGATTAAGACCGGATTGATTGGTTATGCACGAGAACTAATTGATCGATTCACCAAGAGTAATCTTGAGTAAACACTCAAACGGGATTACAAGACGCAAGTGATGTTCTTGCCATCTAAGACCTCCTATTTGCAATCAACTAATTCAACTAGTCTAAAGACTTGAAGAATGATCAAGTCAATGGTGTGTTGATCATGATCCACTCATATGTCAACTTATGATTTAGCCTAGTTCATTCCCTTGGTCCGGTTAAATGCTCAATTCACCCAACCCAAGTAATCAATTTAGTGTGGTAATAAGATCCCTATAAACGTCACTAGATAAGGCAAATTACTAACACCTATTAGTTACATGGAATCGAGTAATGAAAATATGTATAACAATATCTAGGGAATTGATTGTTCACCTATATAACTACACATATCAATTAGGCTATCCGAAAGTATCTACAAGAGTCGTTCTTACATCCCTATATAAACTAACCATTTGAACTCAACTTATCCCTTTTGGTAAAAGATGGATAAACACATGTCACTAGATGTAAATCAATACATTAATTTAACAAGATGATGTTTCTTAATCAAATGAACATATCAACTAGTTGAATCGAAAGGATTAAGCTTTAACAAGAATGGTTCTTGTATTCAAACATCAAACTATAGTGCATAATAACAATCAATCAAAAGTAAACATTCAACATCTCAGTTATTTATCTAGATGAACATTATAGAGTTTAGCCAACAATCATAATTACAAACAAAATAACAATCAACTGATAAGTAGATTTCATTGTTGGAGGACAAGAAAACAACCTAATAGAGAATGAATCTTGGATGGAGAAGGTTTTGATCTTTGAAGACTTAATGTTGATCCTCTTTCAAGAGCTTAGAGTTCACCAAATTTGCTCCCAAAATCGTCTCAGTAACCTCTGGTTTCGTGTATGATAAAACAGTCCCTCAATTAGTAGGTTTTAAAGTGGAGAAAGTAGGTCAAAAGGCAAAAGTAGCTGAAAACCTACTACAGGACGGCGTCCTAAAGTCTGGACGGCGTCCTAAAGTCTGGACGGCGTCCCGTTCTTAAGAGCTGGACGGCGTCCCAAAGACTTGGACGGCGTCCCACATTAAAAGGATGGAGGGCGTCCCAAAGCCTTGGACGGCGTCCCAATGTAACGAAAATTACTGTTTCGTTTTCTTTTCAATCTTCTTTCATTTGGACGAAGCTTAACACCTTTGATGCCTTGTTTTACCATTTTAGAGCATAAATTAGACCTTATCTTGTATCGGGATCAACCAAGGTCATAGATCATCAAAACTCTTTATAAATCACTCTCCGATACAAATTTGCACATCTTGGCCTATTACTTGTAGAAATGCCTTCATTATCCTTGATTCTAGAGCATTTTTACACGATATTGCGATAGATATATATGATGTTATTGAGCAATATCATGTATGGAGTAGAATGACTAGGCATACACGATTTCGTGGGGGAAATAACTCTTATACTGATATTGATAGAGCTGAGCTAAGAGTAATCCATAGGTTCTTAGCAAATTCGATTACACAGCGAGGTAAGAACAAAGAGAAAGTAAATGAGAATGATTTATTTTATCTCATGTGTATTCGAGACCCACAAAGCGCTGTGAGTATACCTTATTGTGTGGGTTATTATTTATTAGCTATAGTTAAGAGTATACGGCCTAATGGGATAATAGGAGGTGGTATCTTTGTTACCCTAATTGCTGAGTATCTCGGTGTCGATAGAAATCGGGGGGATTAATAATTGCAGCACCGGAACCCCGTGATACAATTGGTTTAAAAGTATATCATGGTGCTAAGGTTTTAAAGAAAAAACATAACGCTGCAGCACCATATGAGGGCTCGCACCCACAGGTCGAAAGAGATCAGCAGCAAGGTAACGCGGGAGGGGGGAATGAGATGACAGAAATGCAACTTTTTATGGCTCATCATGAGTATGAAATGGCTAGACACGAGCATTTCAAGATTGGCAGTATCATCAAAACAAAATCATGAGTCATCGTGCACACATAAATGCAACTTACATTGCGACTCCAATGCCCGTATTTCCTCCTTGGACTATACAGACCCGACCACCGTACCCTACATATGACCCAGCTCAAGCATTCTACAGTACATACGGCTATGAATGGGATCCATACTGGCACCAGCCTTATCAACCCTGATTTCTTTTATTTTTATTTTTATTTATTTGATAACTTGTAATTTTATACTTTTAATATTTCTTTTGATATTTTAATAGTTTTTTATTTTCTAACTTTTATTATTAGATTTTTAATAATTTTTGAATGTGGGGTGATATACCCAACTTCAAAAATATGTATATATATGTTTGTAGTTTTTCTCATGTACAAAACAGGGTAAGGGCATTAAGTTCAGCAAAAGTTAGTACTTTTGACGACAAAATGAAAAACAAATGTGATGTAACAACAAGACGGAATGAACAAATGATGTGCACCATTTATCATTCAGCAAACAAACGCCAATATGTTTGGAAACTTTGGTAAAATTTAATCATTTTTCTACGCTAATCACCCTCAATAATTTAAATTGTTACTGATTTCTTGTAAATGAGGGCATTGCAAGATCTTAAGTGTGGGAAGGGGTTAAATTCTTTCGGATTTTTAAATTTTTTAACTTAAACACTTGGTAACCATTAAAAATACTAGTAACGCAGTAGTTGTATTAGAATCTAGTGCTCTCTGATAATAAAGAACGGCCCTAGTCTTATATACTGACTACCCAATTCTAGTAAAATTTTTCAAAATTTTCAATTAAATGAACTCAAAATCATGTTTATACATATTTATGAACAATAAAACTAGGTGTTAACACCGAAATTATTGTTACCTCGGAAAGGACATAAATTGAGAAACAACCCAAAATGTTAGAATTCATTTAAAATGGAATAGAGGATAATAAAAAGGAAAATAAAAGCCAAGTGTGGGAAAAATTACCAAGTTATTTTGAAAATATGTCACATATTTTTGTAACAAATGATTTAAAATACTTTTGCTTTAGAATAATCTAAATAGTTTTACCCAATTTACTGTAATTTATTTGAAAGAAAGATGGATCTACACGATGAATCAATTCCATCATTAAAAGGAAGTAAAGTCTTTCGAAAAAAGAAACGCGCTTCTTGATTTAGGTCAGGAAGTTATCGTCCAGACCAGCTGTGAAATATCCCGTTCTTATTGATTAAAAACGTTCCATATTAATTGATTTCGTTGCGAGGTTTTGACCTCTATATGAGACGTTTTTCAAAGACTGCATTCATTTTTAAAACAAACCATAACCTTTATTTCATAGATAAAGGTTTTAAAAAGCTTTACGTAGATTATCAAATAATGATAATCTAAAATATCCTGTTTACACACGACCATTACATAATGGTTTACAATACAAATATGTTACAACAAAATAAGTTTCTTGAATGCAGTTTTTACACAATATCATACAAGCATGGACTCCAAATCTCGTCCTTATTTAACTATGCGACAGCGGAAGCTCTTAATAATCACCTGAGAATAAACATGCTTAAAACGTCAACAAAAATGTTGGTGAGTTATAGGTTTAACCTATATATATCAAATCATAATAATAGACCACAAGATTTCATATTTCAATACACATCCCATACATAGAGATAAAAATCATTCATATGGTGAACACCTGGTAACCGACATTAACAAGATGCATATATAAGAATATCCCCATCATTCCGGGACACCCTTCGGATATGATATAAATTTCGAAGTACTAAAGCATCCGGTACTTTGGATGGGGCTTGTTGGGCCCGATAGATCTATCTTTAGGATTCGCGTCAATTAGGGTGACTGTTCCCTAATTCTTAGATTACCAGACTTAATAAAAAGGGGCATATTCGATTTCGATAATTCAACCATAGAATGTAGTTTCACGTACTTGTGTCTATTTTGTAAATCATTTATAAAACCTGCATGTATTCTCATCCCAAAAATATTAGATTTTAAAAGTGGGACTATAACTCACTTTCACATATTTTTACTTCGTCGGGAAGTAAGACTTGGCCACTGGTTGATTCACGAACCTATAACAATATATACATATATATCAAAGTATGTTCAAAATATATTTACAACACTTTTAATATATTTTGATGTTTTAAGTTTATTAAGTCAGCTGTCCTCGTTAGTAACCTACAACTAGTTGTCCACAGTTAGATGTACAGAAATAAATCGATAAATATTATCTTGAATCAATCCACGACCCAGTGTATACGTATCTCAGTATTGATCACAACTCAAACTATATATATTTTGGAATCAACCTCAACCCTGTATAGCTAACTCCAACATTCACATATAGAGTGTCTATGGTTGTTCCGAAATATATATAGATGTGTCGACATGATAGGTCGAAACATTGTATACGTGTCTATGGTATCTCAAGATTACATAATATACAATACAAGTTGATTAAGTTATGGTTGGAATAGATTTGTTACCAATTTTCACGTAGCTAAAATGAGAAAAATTATCCAATCTTGTTTTACCCATAACTTCTTCATTTTAAATCCGTTTTGAGTGAATCAAATTGCTATAGTTTCATATTGAACTCTATTTTATGAATCTAAACAGAAAAGTATAGGTTTATAGTCGGAAAAATAAGTTACAAGTCGTTTTTGTAAAGGTAGTCATTTCAGTCGAAAGAACGACGTCTAGATGACCATTTTAGAAAACATACTTCCACTTTGAGTTTAACCATAATTTTTGGATATAGTTTCATGTTCATAATAAAAATCATTTTCTCAGAATAACAACTTTTAAATCAAAGTTTATCATAGTTTTTAATTAACTAACCCAAAACAGCCCGCGGTGTTACTACGACGGCGTAAATCCGGTTTTACGGTGTTTTTCGTGTTTTCAGGTTTTAAATCATTAAGTTAGCATATCATATAGATATAGAACATGTGTTTAGTTGATTTTAAAAGTCAAGTTATAAGGATTAACTTTTGTTTGCGAACAAGTTTAGAATTAACTAAACTATGTTCTAGTGATTACAAGTTTAAACCTTCGAATAAGATAGCTTTATACGTATGAATCGAATGATGTTATGAACATCATTACTACCTTAATTTCCTTGGATAAACCTACTGGAAAAGAGAAAAATGGATCTAGCTTCAACGGATCCTTGGATGGCTCGAAGTTCTTGAAGCAGAATCATGACACGAAAACAAGTTCAAGTAAGATCATCACTTGAAATAAGATTGTTATAGTTATAGAAATTGAACCAAAGTTTGAATATGATTATTACCTTGTATTAGAATGATAACCTACTGTAAGAAACAAAGATTTCTTGAGGTTGGATGATCACCTTACAAGATTGGAAGTGAGCTAGCAAACTTGAAAGTATTCTTGATTTTATGTAACTAGAACTTGTAGAATATATGAAGAACACTTAGAACTTGAAGATAGAACTTGAGAGAGATCAATTAAATGAAGAAAATTGAAGAATGAAAGTGTTTGTAGGTGTTTTTGGTCGTTGGTGTATGGATTAGATATAAAGGATATGTAATTTTGTTTTCATGTAAATAAGTCATGAATGATTACTCATATTTTTGTAATTTATGAGATATTTCATGCTAGTTGCCAAATGATGGTTCCCACATGTGTTAGGTGACTCACATGGGCTGCTAAGAGCTGATCATTGGAGTGTATATACCAATAGTACATACATCTAAAAGCTGTGTATTGTACGAGTACGAATACGGGTGCATACGAGTAGAATTGTTGATGAAACTGAACGAGGATGTAATTGTAAGCATTTTTGTTAAGTAGAAGTATTTTGATAAGTGTATTGAAGTCTTTCAAAAGTGTATAAATACATATTAAAACACTACATGTATATACATTTTAACTGAGTCGTTAAGTCATCGTTAGTCGTTACATGTAAGTGTTGTTTTGAAACCTTTAGGTTAACGATCTTGTTAAATGTTGTTAACCCAATGTTTATAATATCAAATGAGATTTTAAATTATTATATTATCATGATATTATCATGTATTAATATCTCTTAATATGATATATATACATTAATTGTCTTTACAACGATAATCGTTACATATATGTCTCGTTTAAAAATCATTAAGTTAGTAGTCTTGTTTTTACATATGTAGTTCATTGTTAATATACTTAATGATATGTTTACTTATCATAGTATCATGTTAACTATATATATATCCATATATATGTCATCATATAGTTTTTACAAGTTTTAACGTTCGTGAATCACCGGTCAACTTGGGTGGTCAATTGTCTATATGAAACATATTTTAATTAATCAAGTCTTAACAAGTTTGATTGCTTAACATGTTGGAAACATTTAATCATGTAAATATCAATCTCAATTAATATATATAAACATGGAAAAGTTCGGGTCACTACAGTACCTACCCGTTAAATAAATTTCGTCCCGAAATTTTAAGCTGTTGAAGGTGTTGACGAATCTTCTGGAAATAGATGCGGGTATTTCTTCTTCATCTGATCTTCACGCTCCCAGGTGAAATCGGGTCCTCTACGAGCATTCCATCGAACCTTAACAATTGGTATCTTGTTTTGCTTAAGTCTTTTAACCTCACGATCCATTATTTCGACGGGTTCTTCGATGAATTGAAGTTTTTCGTTGATTTGGATTTCATCTAACGGAATAGTGAGATCTTCTTTAGCAAAACATTTCTTCAAATTCGAGGCGTGTAAAGTGTTATGTACAGCCGCGAGTTGTTGAGGTAACTCAAGTCGGTAAGCTACTGGTCCGACACGATCAATAATCTTGAATGGTCCAATATAACTTGGATTTAATTTCCCTCGTTTACCAAATCGAACAACGCCTTTCCAAGGTGCAACTTTAAGCATGACCATCTCTCCAATTTCAAATTCTATATCTTTTCTTTTAATGTCAGCGTAGCTCTTTTGTCGACTTTGGGCGGTTTTCAACCGTTGTTGAATTTGGATGATCTTCTCGGTAGTTTCTTGTATAATCTCCGGACCCGTAATCTGTCTATCCCCTACTTCACTCCAACAAATCGGAGACCTGCACTTTCTACCATAAAGTGCTTCAAACGGCGCCATCTCAATGCTTGAATGGTAGTTGTTGTTGTAGGAAAATTCTGCTAACGGTAGATGTCGATCCCAACTGTTTCCGAAATCAATAACACATGCTCGTAGCATGTCTTCAAGCGTTTGTATCGTCCTTTCTGTAACGACCCGCACTTTTTCGATCGTTCTATACTTATAAGATTAATATTTACATAAATTAAACCTTACCAACATGATAAGCAATCCAAATTGTCGAGATTTATATTTCCGAAAAGAGTTTTACACAACGTTTGACCGTCCAATTTGACCGATGATATCACGAACTATATAACATACGATAATTATACGTTTATGTATATATATGTATTTATATATATTTAACATGATCTAAGGATGTTTAACATCTCATTGGGTACTAATAACAATGAGTTATAAGTATATTTTGAAACTACTAACTTAAGTTTTTAAAACGATAACTATACGTAACGTTCTTCGACATAAATACTTATAACCTATAATACTTATACATGCATCGTATAGATATGTATTTTATTACTTTTAAAGGGCTTACATACATAAAAAAATATAAGTATATTTACAAAAGATAGCTATATTTGAATCCTCGTTCCGTTTTCTCAAAGATTTCTACACGTATATCTAGGGTATATGTACCCGTATCATACGCAGCTTCTAGATGTATTTACTATTGGTATATACCAATAAAAATCTGCTCCTTAGCAGCCTTAAATGATTAAGAAACATGTGGAACCAACCATTTGTCAAGTAGCATGAATTATTTAGCAAGAAAACAAAGTTAGGTATCTTTTTTTTCCTTTATAACCTAAAAACGTTTTTATGCATGCACACCATTTCTTCACCCCATTTTCTCATACTTACACTCCCATTTCTCTCTCAAAATACTCTTAACTTCATACTTGATCATCTCCAAGCATTTTCCCCATCATTTAGCTTCAAAAACATCACTTAATCACCATAAGAAAACCCTTACAAAAACACTTCAAGAATCCTTCCAAGAACACAAACTTACTTCCAATCTTTCATCCAATTCCATCACCCTTTTAGTTCTAGGTTCTTACTCCTCTTTTACAGCAACCTTGTCCAAGGAACTTGAGGTAGTAACTATGTTCATAACCTTATTCTATTCATATATATATAGCTATCTTATTTTGTGGTATAAAATTTTAAAAACAAGAACATAGTTTGAAAGTTTTCAAACTTGTTTGCAAACTAAATAGATCCTTCTAACTTAACTTTTAAAATACTTCAAGACCTGTAATATAACTTAATTACATGCTAATTTAACAAGGTATAACTTGGTTTTTCAAAGAACACCTTAAAAACTGTTTTTACGACGTCGGAGTGCAACCGGGGACTGTTTTGGGTTGGATAATTAAAAACCATCTTAAACTTTGAATTGGAAGTTTATCTTCTGGAAAAATGATTTTTAATATGAATATGATAACACATAAAAATTTCATGATTTAATTCAAAGTATAAGTATTTTTAGAAAAATAATCATTTAAGGTTGTTTACATAAAGGAAAATGTTTAACTTCATAAGTTTCACTAAAGTTTCACCTATGCCGTGTGATTTTGAATACAAACCAAGGTATTTTCAGTTCATAGTCTTAAAGAGGAACTCGATCCAAGGAGATGGCAAGTTGAATCAACGAAAACGGATTTGTAACGAAGAAACTATGACCGAAACAAAATTGGTTATCCAAGACTTGTTTAACTTCGGGATTAATTGGGAAAAATTAAATAAAATCACATCTTTCTAAGATAACATGATATTTTATATATATGTACTTATAATTCAATTTTATATGGTTCAGGATCACCCGCAAACAACACGAGAAGATTAATCATAAGATCCCATGTTTGTACGCAACACGTCATTTGACAACACCGGTACTTTATGTACGCAACACGTCATTTGACAACACCGGTACCGTGGGTCAAGATTAATCTCGACCAATACATATACGATGGGGTTTTATTTATTTCGTTAGGGGGTTTTATTTATTTCATTGCGGGTATATTAAACATCTAAAAATGAACCATTAAAATTGAATTACTAACAACGAACTGCTAACTACGAACTAAGGAATTATTCAAAGTATTAAAAGTATAACAAGTATATATATGTGACGTTTGTTTAAAAAGAAAAGGTATTGATATATTATATATGGATAGGTTCGTGATATCAACCGGAGACCAAGTCAAATTATATATATCTTCAAGACAACAGTGAGTATATAGTCCCACTTTTAAACTCTAAATATTTCGGGATGAGAATACATGTATTTTATGTTTTACGTTATGGACACAAGTAACTGAAAAATATATTCTACGTTGAGTTGTACCACTGGCATACTTCCCTGTAGCTTGGTAACTGTTATTTACAGCGGTATTGTAAACGCGAATCCTGTTGATAGATCTATCGGGCCTGACAACCCCAACCGGACTGGACGACCAGTATTCAACGGTTGCACAGTACTTCGTTTTGTGACTACACTTGGTACGGTGTAGTAAGATCTCATATTAAAGGGAATATGCGACGTGATTAAATGTTAAGTATGGTTACCAAGTGCTCAACCACTTAGAATATTTTTATTAAACTGTTTATATACGAAATCTTGTGGTCTATATATATATATATATTGCTGCCGGCACTAAACCTATATCTCACCAACTTTATGTTGACCTTTTAAAACATGTCTATTCTCAGGAGATTACTAAAGCTTCCGCTGCATAATGTTGAATTTGAGCAGGATCTTGCGTACGCATATTTGTGTCAAAAATAAAACTGCATACCCGAGGATCTGTGTTGTAAAATATGCTAGAAACCGTGTTGTTATCATTATATGTAAAGTTTGTAAGTCGAAGATTATCGCTAAACGATAATCATTTTTATGTTGTCCAAAGCTTGTAACAAAAATAAGAATCATGGTTTGTAATGTATAATATATGCAGTTTTTCTTTTAAAAATATCGCATATAGAGGTCAATACCTCGCAATGAAATCATACGTTATTTAACACGTTCTTATGGTTAAGGACGGGTTATGACATGTGGTATCAGAGCGGTGGTCTTAGCGAACCAGGTTTGCATTAGTGTGTCTAACTGATAAGTCGTTAGGATACATTAGTAAGTCTGGACTTTGACCGGGTTTGATTTAAAAACCATTGCTTATCATTGTTGGTTAAAATTTATATGTAAATATTATGTAGTACTAATGGGTTAGTTGTTGTATGATAGATGTCGGGCTCAAAACTTGTTATCACATTCAGCGACTCCGAACCAGAATCTTCAGATGGTGTTCCAGTCATTAACCTATCCGATGACGAAAATGATATCTTTGGGGAAGACTCACAAATTCCGGATGAACCAACTATAGAGAACCCGGAAAGTGAACCCGAGGAGGAAAGTGAACCCGAGGAGGAAAGTGAACCCGAGGAGAAAAGTGAACCCGAGGAAGAAATACAGGAAATTACAAAAGACGAGTTCGAACTAGGAAAGAAACGAAAGGCTAATGAATTAGAAAATTCAAATCCTGAGTTTAATAAGGATGATGTGGCACCAACTCCACTAGACACTACCACCCCTATTCCCGCTATTCCTATTCGTTCTATCCCGGCATCCAGTTCTTCAGTCCCACAGCCAAAATATAGGCAGACAGCCAGGATAAGCGTTAAGCGATTCTTTGAACCTAAACGTCCTAGAAAATAGACCAAACGATGCGCTGCCGTATTAAACCATGGGATCATATAATGTTTTGTATAATATTATTAGTGTGGTTTGCTTAATGTTCGATGTAAGATAAGCATATGTAAAATAGTGAAGTGTGAAATGCAATAATTTTCCATGGTTAAGTATTATTTAGATGGTAGTAATTGATTCTGTACTAAGCTATTAAGTATGGACATTAACGGGTAGGTACTACCCTAGATATAATTATAAAAAGCTAATAAGAAGAAAAGACTTTTATAATAATACCTGGTTCATATTATTAATAAGCTATAATGTACTGTAAATATACACTACATCTATAATATTCCATGTGAATAATTATTTTCTTTTCATTCTTATAGAAGAATATGGCGCGATTGAACCGAATGACGGAACAAGAAATCCAGGAACTCATCAATCAACGAGTGAACGACAGAATGTTATGGGTCGAGGCTGCAAGAGGTGCTGCAGTTAACCCAAATCCTCGTGTGGGGTGCACTTACAAAACTTTTCAAGCTTGCAAGCCCTCATCATTCAGTGGAACAGAAGGACCGATCGGTTTAACCCGATGGATAGAAAAGATGGAGACTGTGTTTAAAATCAGTGGTTGTGTTGAAAAGGACATGACCAAGTATGCATCATGCACTTTACAAGATAGTGCACTCACGTGGTGGAAAAATTATGTGAAGGCTGTAGGAGGAGATGTAGCTTATGATACTCCATGGGAAGAATTCAAAACAATGTTAATCAACGAATATTGTCCAAGGAACGAGGTTAGGAAGTTGGAAGATGAATTACGAAGTCTGAAGGTTGTTGGTACTGAAATCACCAACTACAATCAGCGATTCATGGAATTAGTTTTGCTATGTCCTGAATTGGTTCCAACCGAAGAACGGAAGATTGAAATGTACAAAGATGGTTTGCCCAAAAAGGTCAAGGCAAACGTTACAGCATCGAAACCTAAGACAATTCATGAAGCTATAACCATGGCAAACGAGCTAATGGATCAGGTCATCATGGATAAGAAAGTATCCAATACTGATGTGAAGGTATCAGGTAACAAAAGAAAGTGGAATGGAAATTATGATCGAGGTAACCAACAACAATCTTTTAAGAAACAAGAAAACACGCAAGGTGCGGGTAGTGGTTTAAGCTTTGGTTATAAAGGACAAAATCCTTTATGCAACCGATGCCACAAACATACTCTGGTTACTGTAATGTGGTATGCAACAAATGTAATCGAAAGGGTCATCTTGCTGAAGATTGTAGGGCTCTCGTTACAAATACAAATGGTACCAAGACTCCTGCCACCAATGCAAATAGAACTGCTTTGGCTACCATTACTTGTTTTGGGTGTGGAAAACAAGGTCACTATAAGAGCCAGTGCCCGAATCCAGAGAAGAATATCGGACCTGCACGTGGGAGAGCATTTGTTATTAATGCTAGAGAGGCATGTGAAGACCCGGAGCTTGTTACGGGTACGTTTACCATTAATAACTTATCCGCATCTATTATATTTGATACTGGTGCTGATAGAAGTTACGTGTGTAGAGACTTTCACGCTAAATTGAATTGTTCATCATTACCTCTAGATGCTAAGTACATGATTGAGTTAGCTAATGGTAAACTAATTAAAGCCGATAAAATTTGCCGTGATTGTAAAATAAATTTAGCCGGAGAAACATTTAAGATTGATTTGATACCCGTAGAATTAGGAAGTTTTGATGTAATAGTCGGCATGGAATGGATGTCCAAAATAGGAGCCGAAGTTGTGTGCGCCAAGAAGGCAATTCGCATTCCTCGTAAGAATAAAACGCCAGTAATGATTTATGGAGAGAAGGGTAACTCAAAGCTAAAACTCATTAGTTATTTGAAAGCTCAAAAGTGCTTGAAGAAAGGGTGCTATGCTATCTTAGCACATGTTAATAAAGTCGAAAAGAAAGAAAAAGAGAAGTGCATCAATGACGTGCCTGTGGCAAGAGATTTTCCTGAAGTATTTCCGGAAGAGTTGCCGGGATTACCTCCTTTTAGATCTGTAGAATTTCAAATAGATCTTGTACCAGGAGCTGCACCGGTTGCCCGTGCTCCATATAGACTTGCACCGTCCGAGTTAAAAGAACTTCAGAGTCAGTTAAAAGAATTACTGGATCGTGGATTCATACGACTAAGTACTTCACCGTGGGGAGCTCCAATTTTATTCGTCAAGAAGAAAGACGGATCTTTCCGAATGTGTATAGATTATCGTGAATTAAATAAGTTAACTATCAAGAATCGGTATCCACTATCGAGAATTGACGACTTATTTGATCAACTCCGAGGATCATGTGTGTACTCGAAAATTGACCTAAGATCGGGCTATCATCAATTACGTGTCAAAGAAGAAGATATACCGAAAACTGCTTTTCGGACACGCTACGGTCATTACGAATTTTTGGTTATGCCGTTTGGATTGACGAATGCGCCAGCTGTATTCATGGACCTCATGAATCGAGTTTGTAGTCCATATTTAGATAAGTTTGTTATCGTTTTCATTGATGATATTCTTATCTATTCCAAGAGTGAGCAAGAGCATGAGCAGCATGTAAGGTTGATATTAGAGTTGTTAAGAAAAGAACAGCTATATGCTAAATTTTCTAAATGTGCTTTCTGGTTGAAAGAAGTGCAATTTCTTGGCCACGTTGTTAGTAGCAAAGGAATTCAGGTTGATCCAGCAAAAATTGAAGCCATTGAAAAATGGGAGACTCCTAAGACACCAACGCAGATACGCCAATTTTTGGGTTTAGCCGGTTATTATAGAAGGTTTATTCAAGATTTTTCCCGAATAGCTAAGCCGTTGACAGCATTAACGCAAAAAGGGAAGAAATACGAATGGACCTCGGAGCAGGAGAACGCATTTCAATTACTGAAGAAGAAGTTAACTACGGCGCCTATTTTATCGTTACCTGAAGGGAACGATGATTTTGAAATATATTGTGACGCTTCGCGACAAGGTTTTGGTTGTGTTCTTATGCAACGAAAGAAAGTTATTGCATACGCATCTCGACAATTGAAGATTCATGAGCAGAATTATACGACGCATGATCTAGAACTGGGAGCAGTCGTGTTTGCGTTAAAGATATGGAGACACTACTTATATGGGGTTAGATGCACTGTGTTTACTGATCATAAAAGTCTTCAACATATTTTCGATCAGAAACAGCTGAACATGAGGCAACGTAGGTGGGTCGAGCTGATAAACGACTATGATTGTGAAATTCGTTATCATCCCGAGAAGGCGAACGTGGTGGCCGATGCTCTAAGCAGAAAGGAACGAGAACCAATTCGAGTACGAGCGATGAACATAAAAATTCGCATGAATCTCAACTCACAAATCAAAGAAGTTCAACGAGAAGCACTTACTAAAGAAAACATAAGAAATGAAATAATGAAGAAGTATGAGAAGCAACTCGTTATACGGGAAGACGGAATTCGATATTTTGCAAACCGTATTTGGGTACCGAAGTTGGGTGGATTAAGGAAGTTGATATTGAATGAGGCACATAAGACAAGATACTCGATACATCCTGGAGTTGGAAAGATGTATCAAGATCTTAAGACGCATTATTGGTGGCCTAATTTAAAGACAGACGTTGCAACATATGTTGGGGAGTGTTTAACTTGTTCCAAAGTCAAAGCAGAACACCAAAAGCCGTCAGGATTACTTCAACAACCAGAAATCCCAGAATGGAAATGGGACGGTATTACCATGGATTTCATCACGAAGTTACCAAAGACTGCCTGGGGATACGACACTATTTGGGTAATTGTTGATCGTCTTACCAAATCTGCACATTTCTTGCCTATAAAGGAAACGGATAGAATGGAGAAATTATTACGATTATATATAAAGGAAATAGTTTCAAGGCATGGAATACCTATTTCCATTATATCTGATCGTGATAGTAGATTTACCTCAAAGTTCTGGCAATCACTACAGGAGGCACTATTAACTCGTTTGGATATGAGTACCGCATATCATCCGCAAACCGACGGGTAGAGTGAAAGAACAATTCAGACTCTTGAAGACATGCTCAGGGCATGTGTGATCGATTTTGGAAACGGATGGGATAAATATCTACCGTTAGCAGAATTCTCGTATAATAATAGTTATCATGCGAGCATTGGAGCTGCGCCATTCGAAGCATTGTATGGAAGGAAGTGTAGATCTCCTATCTGTTGGAATGAAGTAGGAGATCAACAATTAACGGGTCCCGAGATCATACACGAAACGACTGAGAAGATTGTACAAATCAAGGAGAGATTGAAAACAGCCCGTAGTCGCCAAAAGAGCTACGCCGATGTTCGAAGGAAACCATTAGAGTTTCAGATCGGTGACATGGTTATGTTAAAAGTGTCACCATGGAAAGGTGTAATACGTTTCGGCAAAAGGGGTAAACTGAACCCAAGGTACGTAGGCCCGTTCAAGATTATTGAACGCATTGGACCGGTAGCTTATCGACTCGAGTTACCGCAACAACTCGCCGGAGTACATAATACCTTTCACGTCTCGAACCTTAAGAAGTGTCTTGCAAAGGAAGATCTCACCATTCCTCTTGAAGAAATCCATGTCGATGAGAAACTACAATTCATCGAAGAACCAATCGAAATCATGGACCGTGAAGTTAAACAGCTCAAGCAGAGCAACATACCGATCGTTAAGGTTCGTTGGAATGCTCGAAGAGGTCCTGAGTTTACTTGGAAACGAGAGGATCAGATGAAACAAAAGTATCCACACTTGTTTCTCGATGACGCAAAATAGGTACAATTTTAAAATTTCGGGACGAAATTTATTTAACGGGGAGGTAATGTAACGACCCGCACTTTTTCGATCGTTCTATACTTATAAGATTAATATTTACATAAATTAAACCTTACCAACATGATAATCAATCCAAATTGTCGAGATTTATATTTCCGAAAAGAGTTTTACACAACGTTTGACCGTCCAATTTGACCGATGATATCACGAACTATATAACATACGATAATTATACGTTTATATATATATATATATATATATATATGTATTTATATATATTTAACATGATCTAAGGATGTTTAACATCTCATTGGGTACTAATAACAATGAGTTATAAGTATATTTTGAAACTACTAACTTAAGTTTTCAAAACGATAACTATACGTAACGTTCTTCGACATAAATACTTATAACCTATAATACTTATACATGCATCGTATAGATATGTATTTTATCACTTTTAAAGGGCTTACATACATAAAACAATATAAGTATATTTACAAAAGATAGCTATATTTGAATCCTCGTTCCGTTTTCTCAAAGATTTCTACACGTATATCTAGGGTATATGTACCCGTATCATACGCAGCTTCTAGATGTATTTACTATTGGTATATACCAATAAAAATCTGCTCCTTAGCAGCCTTAAATGATTAAGAAACATGTGGAACCAACCATTTGTCAAGTAGCATGAATTATTTAGCAAGAAAACAAAGTTAGGTATCTTTTTTTTCCTTTATAACCTAAAAACGTTTTTATGCATGCACACCATTTCTTCACCCCATTTTCTCATACTTACACTCCCATTTCTCTCTCAAAATACTCTTAACTTCATACTTGATCATCTCCAAGCATTTTCCCCATCATTTAGCTTCAAAAACATCACTTAATCACCATAAGAAAACCCTTACAAAAACACTTCAAGAATCCTTCCAAGAACACAAACTTACTTCCAATCTTTCATCCAATTCCATCACCCTTTTAGTTCTAGGTTCTTACTCCTCTTTTACAGCAACCTTGTCCAAGGAACTTGAGGTAGTAACTATGTTCATAACCTTATTCGATTCATATATATATAGCTATCTTATTTTGTGGTATAAAATTTTAACAACAAGAACATAGTTTGAAAGTTTTCAAACTTGTTTGCAAACTAAATAGATCCTTCTAACTTAACTTTTAAAATACTTCAAAACCTGTAATATAACTTAATTACATGCTAATTTAACAAGGTATAACTTGGTTTTTCAAAGAACACCTTAAAAACTGTTTTTACGACGTCGGAGTGCAACCGGGGACTGTTTTGGGTTGGATAATTAAAAACCATCTTAAACTTTGAATTGGAAGTTTATCTTCTGGAAAAATGATTTTTAATATGAATATGATAACACATAAAAATTTCATGATTTAATTCAAAGTATAAGTATTTTTAGAAAAATAATCATTTAAGGTTGTTTACATAAAGGAAAATGTTTAACTTCATAAGTTTCACTAAAGTTTCACCTATGCCGTGTGATTTTGAATACAAACCAAGGTATTTTCAGTTCATAGTCTTAAAGAGGAACTCGATCCAAGGATATGGCAAGTTGAATCAACGAAAACGGATTTGTAACGAAGAAACTATGACCGAAACAAAATTGGTTATCCAAGACTTGTTTAACTTCGGGATTAATTGGGAAAAATTAAATAAAATCACATCTTTCTAAGATAACATGATATTTTATATATATGTACTTATAATTCAATTTTATATGGTTCAGGATCACCCGCAAACAACACGAGAAGATTAATCATAAGATCCCATGTTTGTACGCAACACGTCATTTGACAACACCGGTACTTTATGTACGCAACACGTCATTTGACAACACCGGTACCGTGGGTCAAGATTAATCTCGACCAATACATATACGATGGGGTTTTATTTATTTCGTTAGGGGGTTTTATTTATTTCATTGCGGGTATATTAAACATCTAAAAATGAACCATTAAAATTGAATTACTAACAACGAACTGCTAACTACGGACTAAGGAATTATTCAAAGTATTAAAAGTATAACAAGTATATATATGTGACGTTTGTTTAAAAAGAAAAGGTATTGATATATTATATATGGATAGGTTCGTGATATCAACCGGAGACCAAGTCAAATTATATATATCTTCAAGACAACAGTGAGTATATAGTCCCACTTTTAAACTCTAAATATTTCGGGATGAGAATACATGTATTTTATGTTTTACGTTATGGACACAAGTAACTGAAAAATATATTATACGTTGAGTTGTACCACTGGCATACTTCCCTGTAGCTTGGTAACTGTTATTTACAGCGGTATTGTAAACGCGAATCCTGTTGATAGATCTATCGGGCCTGACAACCCCAACCGGACTGGACGACCAGTATTCAACGGTTGCACAGTACTTCGTTTTGTGACTACACTTGGTACGGTGTAGTAAGATCTCATATTAAAGGGAATATGCGACGTGATTAAATGTTAAGTATGGTTACCAAGTGCTCAACCACTTAGAATATTTTTATTAAACTGTTTATATACGAAATCTTGTGGTCTATATATATATATATATATTTCTGCCGGCACTAAACCTATATCTCACCAACTTTATGTTGACCTTTTAAAACATGTCTATTCTCAGGAGATTACTAAAGCTTCCGCTGCATAATGTTGAATTTGAGCAGGATCTTGCGTACGCATATTTGTGTCAAAAATAAAACTGCATACCCGAGGATCTGTGTTGTAAAATATGCTAGAAACCGTGTTGTTATCATTATATGTAAAGTTTGTAAGTCGAAGATTATCACTAAACGATAATCATTTTTATGTTGTCCAAAGCTTGTAACAAAAATAAGAATCATGGTTTGTAATGTATAATATATGCAGTTTTTCTTTTAAAAATGTCGCATATAGAGGTCAATACCTCGCAATGAAATCATACGTTATTTAACACGTTCTTATGGTTAAGGATGGGTTATGACACTTTCGCTCTGCCCATCAGTTTGTGGATGATAGGCAGTACTCATGCCTAGACGAGTTCCTAATGCTTGCTGTAATGTCTGCCAGAATCTTGAAATAAATCTGCCATCCCTATCAGAGATAATAGAGATTGGTATTCCATGTCTGGATATGACTTCCTTCAAATACAGTCGTGCTAACTTCTCCATCTTGTCATCTTCTCTTATTGGCAGGAAGTGTGCTGATTTGGTGAGACGATCAACTATTACCCAAATAGTATCAGAACCACTTGCAGTCCTTGCCAATTTAGTGATGAAATCCATGGTAATGTTTTCCCATTTCCATTCTGGGATTTCGGGTTGTTGAAGTAGACCTGATGGTTTCTGATGCTCAGCTTTGACCTTAGAACACGTCAAACATTCTCCTACGTATTTAGCAACATCGGCTTTCATACCCGGCCACCAAAAATATTTCCTGAGATCCTTGTACATCTTCCCCGTTCCAGGATGTATTGAGTATCTGGTTTTATGAGCTTCTCTAAGTACCATTTCTCTCATATCTCCAAATTTTGGTACCCAAATCCTTTCAGCCCTATACCGGGTTCCGTCTTCCCGAATATTAAGATGCTTCTCCGATCCTTTGGGTATTTCATCCTTTAAATTTCCCTCTTTTAAAACTCCTTGTTGCGCCTCCTTTATTTGAGTAATAAGGTTATTATGAATCATTATATTCATAGATTTTACTCGAATGGGTTCTCTGTCCTTCCTGCTCAAGGCATCGGCTACCACATTTGCCTTCCCCGGGTGGTAACGAATCTCAAAGTCGTAATCATTCAATAATTCAATCCACCTACGCTGCCTCATATTCAGTTGTTTCTGGTTAAATATGTGTTGAAGACTTTTGTGGTCGGTATATATAATACTTTTGACCCCATATAAGTAGTGCCTCCAAGTCTTTAATGCAAAAACAACCGCGCCTAATTCCAAATCATGCGTCGTATAATTTTGTTCGTGAATCTTCAATTGTCTAGACGCATAAGCAATCACCTTCGTTCGTTGCATTAATACACAACCGAGACCTTGCTTTGATGCGTCACAATAAATCACAAAATCATCATTCCCTTCAGGCAATGACAATATAGGTGCCGTAGTTAGCTTTTTCTTCAATAACTGAAACGCTTTCTCTTGTTCATCATTCCATTCAAATTTCTTCCCTTTATGCGTTAATGCAGTCAAGGGTTTTGCTATTCTGGAAAAGTCTTGGATGAACCTTCTGTAGTAACCAGCTAGTCCTAAAAACTGGCGTATGTGTTTCGGAGTTTTCGGGGTTTCCCACTTTTCAACAGTTTCTATCTTTGCCGGATCCACCTTAATACCTTCTTTGTTCACTATGTGACCGAGGAATTGAACTTCTTCCAACCAAAATGCACACTTTGAAAACTTAGCGTACAATTCTTCCTTCCTCAATACTTCTAACACCTTTCTCAAATGTTCACCGTGTTCTTGGTCATTCTTTGAGTAAATAAGTATGTCATCAATGAAAACAATGACAAACTTGTCAAGGTATGGTCCACACACTCGGTTCATAAGGTCCATGAACACAGCTGGTGCATTAGTTAAACCAAACGGCATGACCATAAACTCGTAATGACCATAACGTGTTCTGAAAGCAGTCTTTGGAATATCATCTTCTTTCACCCGCATTTGATGATACCCGGAACGTAAGTCAATCTTTGAATAAACAGACGAGCCTTGTAGTTGATCAAATAAGTCATCGATTCTCGGTAGTGGGTAGCGGTTCTTGATGGTAAGTTTGTTCAACTCTCGGTAGTCGATACACAACCTGAATGTACCATCTTTCTTCTTGACAAACAAAACAGGAGCTCCCCATGGTGATGTGCTTGGTCGAATGAAACCACGCTCTAAAAGTTCTTGTAATTGGCTTTGCAGTTCTTTCATCTCGCTGGGTGCGAGTCTGTAAGGAGCACGAGCTATTGGTGCAGCTCCTGGTACAAGATCTATTTGAAATTCAACGGATCGATGTGGGGGTAATCCCGGTAATTCTTTCGGAAATACATCGGGAAATTCTTTTGCAATGGGAACATCATTGATGCTCTTTTCTTCAGTTTGTACTTTCTCGACGTGTGCTAGAACAGCATAGCAACCTTTTCTTATTAGTTTTTGTGCCTTCAAATTACTAATAAGATGTAGCTTCGTGTTGCCCTTTTCTCTGTACACCATTAAGGGTTTTCCTTTTTCTCGTATAATGCGAATTGCATTTTTGTAACAAACGATCTCCGCTTTCACTTCTTTCAACCAGTCCATACCGATTATCACATCAAAACTCCCTAACTCTACTGGTATCAAATCAATCTTAAATGTTTCGCTAACCAGTTTAATTTCTCGATTCCGACATATATTATCTGCTGAAATTAATTTACCATTTGCTAATTCGAGTAAAAATTTACTATCCAAAGGCGTCAATGGACAACTTAATTTAGCACAAAAATCTCTACTCATATAGCTTCTATCCGCACCCGAATCAAATAAAACGTAAGCAGATTTATTGTCAATAAGAAACGTACCCGTAACAAGCTCCGGGTCTTCCTGTGCCTCTGCTGCATTAATATTGAAAACTCTTCCACGGCCTTGTCCATTCGTGTTCTCCTGGTTCGGGCAATTTCTAATAATGTGGCCCGGTTTTCCACATTTATAACAAACTACATTGGCATAACTTGCTCCGACACTACTTGCTCCGCCATTACTCGTTCCGACACCATTTGTTCCTTTCGTTCTATTAACCCCTGGTCCGTAGACCTCACACTTCGCCGCGCTATGACCATTTCTTTTACACTTGTTGCAAAATTTGGTGCAGAACCCCGAGTGATACTTTTCACACCTTTGGCATAGCTGCTTCTGATTGTTGTTGTTGTTGCGGTTATTATTGTTGTTGGGATGATTGTTGTAGTTGCTGTTGCTGTTGTTGTTGTTATTGTTGGGCCGTTTGTTGTAGTTGCGATTGATGTTGCGATTGTTGGGATAATTGTTGCGATTATTGTTGTAATTGTTGTTGTTGTTGTATTGGTGATTCTTATCACCGTTTTCCTCCCACTTTCTTTTGACTTGCTTCACATTGGCCTCTTCAGCAGTCTGTTCTTTAATTCTTTCTTCATTCTGGTTCACTAGTTTGTGAGCCATTCTACATGCCTGTTGTATAGAGGCGGGCTCGTGTGAACTTATATCTTCTTGGATTCTTTCCGGTAATCCTTTCACAAATGCGTCGATCTTCTCTTCCTCATCTTCGAATGCTCCCGGACACAATAGGCACAATTCTGTGAATCGTCTTTCGTACGTGGTAATATCAAATCCTTGGGTTCGTAACCCTCTAAGTTCTGTCTTGAGCTTATTGACCTCGGTTCTGGGACGGTACTTCTCGTTCATCAAGTGCTTGAATGCTGACCACGGTAGTGCGTACGCATCGTCTTGTCCCACTTGCTCTAGATAGGTATTCCACCATGTTAACGCAGAACCTGTGAAGGTATGCGTAGCGTACTTCACTTTATCCTCTTCAGTACACTTACTTATGGCAAACACCGATTCGACCTTCTCGGTCCACCGTTTCAATCCGATCGGTCCTTCAGTTCCATCAAATTCCAAAGGTTTGCAGGCAGTGAATTCTTTGTAGGTGCATCCTACACGATTTCCTGTACTGCTAGATCCAAGGTTATTGTTGGTATGTAGCGCAGCCTGTACTGCGGCTATGTTTGAAGCTAGAAAAGTACGGAATTCCTCTTCATTCATATTCACGGTGTGTCGAGTAGTCGGTGCCATTTTCTTCAAAATAGTCAAATGGAACAAGTTAATCATACAGAATATTAAGAGTAGTTAATAGTATTTTGTAGCATAATATGAACTCATTTATAAAAGCTTTTTCTTCATATTAGCGTTTTATAAGTTTAAATTCGGGTAGTACCTACCCGTTAAGTTCATACTTAGTAGCTAATATACGATTCAACTACTACAATTCTATATGAAAAACTGATTATAATAATATTTCGCGTTCAAACTTTTATACAATATTTTACAAACTTACAATACCGCTTATTTTACATAAAGCATGAAATATAACACACAATAACTTTGATACAAGATAGTTGTGAAGATAATTCTAGCTAGTACACAAGTCGTTCAGCAAAGGCAATAAAGACACGTAATTCATACGTCCAGAAACAAGTCATGCATTCTGGTTTTACTAGGACTACTTCCCATCCTTGGTCTTGTGCAACATAACCGTTATGGCCGTTGATAAGACAGCGTGTTGTAACGTCGTCAAAGGGACGAGGGTTACGTAATGTCCAACAGTCCCGTAATAATCTAAAAACCTCATTTCTTACCCCAATTACCGACTCCGTCACTTGTGGAAACGTTTTGTTTAATAGTTGTAGCCCGATGTTCTTGTTCTCACTTTGGTGAGAAGCGAACATTACTAATCCGTAAGCATAACATGCTTCTTTATGTTGCATGCTAGCCGCTTTTTCTAAATCACGAAGTCCAATATTCGGATATATTGAGTCAAAATAATTTCTTAACCCGTTGCGTAAAATAGCATTTGGGTTCCCCGCAATATATGCGTCAAAGTAAACACATCGTAACTTATGGGTTTCCCAATGTGATATCCCCCATCTTTCAAACGAAAGTCTCTTATAAACTAAGACATTCTTGGAACGTTCTTCGAATGTCTTACAAACTGATCTCGCCTTAAATAGTTGTGCCGAGGAATTCTGGCCGACTCTAGACAAGATTTCATCAATCATGTCTCCGGGTAGGTCTCTTAAAATATTGGGTTGTCTATCCATTTTGTGTTTTTAAACTGTAAAATAGACAAGAGTTAGATTCATAAAAAAATACTTATTAATACAAGCAATTTTTACATATATCATAAAGCATAAGAACACTATATTACATATATTACACCACACGAATACAACTATCTTATTCCGACTCGCTCGTTTCTTCTTCTTCGGTTTTGGTTCGTTTTGCCAAGTTTCTAGGGATATATGATGTTCCCCTAATACGAGCCGTCGTTGTCCACATTGGTTTAGAAAAACCTGGTGGTTTAGAGGTTCCCGGGTCATTGTTACAACTTAAGAACTTCGAGGGTTGACGATACATATAAAGTTCATCGGGGTTGGAATTAGATTTCTCTATTTTTATGCCCTTTCCCTTATTATTTTCTTTTGCCTTTTTAAATTCAGTTGGGGTAATTTCTATAACATCATTGGAATTCTCGTCGGAATCCGATTCATCGGAGAATTGGTAATCCTCCCAATATTTTGCTTCCTTGGCGGAAACACCATTGACCATAATTAACCTTGGTCGGTTGGTTGAGGATTCTCTTTTACTTAACCGTTTTATTATTTCCCCCACCGGTTCCGATTCTTCTTCTGGTTCCGATTCTTCGTCCGGTTCCGATTCTTCTTCCGGTTCCGACTCTTCTTCCGGTTCCTCTTCGGGAACTTGTGAATCAGTCCATGAATCATTCCAATTTACATTTGACTCTTCATTATTATTAGGTGAGTCAATGGGACTTGTTCTAGAGGTAGACATCTATCACATAATATCAAACACGTTAAGAGATTAATATATCACATAATATTCATATGTTAAAAATATATAGTTTCCAACAAAAATGTTAAGCAATCATTTTTAAAGAAAACACGGTCGAAGTCCAGAATCACTAATGCATCCTAACAAACTCGATAAGACACACTAATGCAAATTTTCTGGTTCTCTAAGACCAACGCTCTGATACCAACTGAAATGTCCCGTTCTTATTGATTAAAAACGTTCCATATTAATTGATTTCGTTGCGAGGTTTTGACCTCTATATGAGACGTTTTTCAAAGACTGCATTCATTTTTAAAACAAACCATAACCTTTATTTCATAGATAAAGGTTTTAAAAAGCTTTACGTAGATTATCAAATAATGATAATCTAAAATATCCTGTTTACACACGACCATTACATAATGGTTTACAATACAAATATGTTACAACAAAATAAGTTTCTTGAATGCAGTTTTTACACAATATCATACAAGCATGGACTCCAAATCTCGTCCTTATTTAACTATGCGACAGCGGAAGCTCTTAATAATCAACTGAGAATAAACATGCTTAAAACGTCAACAAAAATGTTGGTGAGTTATAGGTTTAACCTATATATATCAAATCATAATAATAGACCACAAGATTTCATATTTCAATACACATCCCATACATAGAGATAAAAATCATTCATATGGTGAACACCTGGTAACCGACATTAACAAGATGCATATATAAGAATATCCCCATCATTCCGGGACACCCTTCGGATATGATATAAATTTCGAAGTACTAAAGCATCCGGTACTTTGGATGGGGCTTGTTGGGCCCGATAGATCTATCTTTAGGATTCGCGTCAATTAGGGTGACTGTTCCCTAATTCTTAGATTATCAGACTTAATAAAAAGGGGCATATTCGATTTCGATAATTCAACCATAGAATGTAGTTTCACGTACTTGTGTCTATTTTGTAAATCATTTATAAAACCTGCATGTATTCTCATCCCAAAAATATTAGATTTTAAAAGTGGGACTATAACTCACTTTCACAGATTTTTACTTCGTCGGGAAGTAAGACTTGGCCACTGGTTGATTCACAAACCTATAACAATATATACATATATATCAAAGTATGTTCAAAATATATTTACAACACTTTTAATATATTTTGATGTTTTAAGTTTATTAAGTCAGCTGTCCTCGTTAGTAACCTACAACTAGTTGTCCACAGTTAGATGTACAGAAATAAATCGATAAATATTATCTTGAATCAATCCACGACCCAGTGTATACGTATCTCAGTATTGATCACAACTCAAACTATATATATTTTGGAATCAACCTCAACCCTGTATAGCTAACTCCAACATTCACATATAGAGTGTCTATGGTTGTTCCGAAATATATATAGATGTGTCGACATGATAGGTCAAAACATTGTATACGTGTCTATGGTATCTCAAGATTACATAATATACAATACAAGTTGATTAAGTTATGGTTGGAATAGATTTGTTACCAATTTTCACGTAGCTAAAATGAGAAAAATTATCCAATCTTGTTTTACCCATAACTTCTTCATTTTAAATCCGTTTTGAGTGAATCAAATTGCTATAGTTTTATATTGAACTCTATTTTATGAATCTAAACAGAAAAGTATAGGTTTATAGTCGGAAAAATAAGTTACAAGTCGTTTTTGTAAAGGTAGTCATTTCAGTCGAAAGAACGACGTCTAGATGACCATTTTAGAAAACATACTTCCACTTTGAGTTTAACCATAATTTTTGGATATAGTTTCATGTTCATAATAAAAATCATTTTCTCAGAATAACAACTTTTAAATCAAAGTTTATCATAGTTTTTAATTAACTAACCCAAAACAGCCCGCGGTGTTACTACGACGGCGTAAATCCGGTTTTACGGTGTTTTTCGTGTTTTCAGGTTTTAAATCATTAAGTTAGCATATCATATAGATATAGAACATGTGTTTAGTTGATTTTAAAAGTCAAGTTAGAAGGATTAACTTTTGTTTGCGAACAAGTTTAGAATTAACTAAACTATGTTCTAGTGATTACAAGTTTAAACCTTCGAATAAGATAGCTTTATACGTAT
Organism: Rutidosis leptorrhynchoides; assembly: GCF_046630445.1. Taxonomy (NCBI): domain Eukaryota; kingdom Viridiplantae; phylum Streptophyta; class Magnoliopsida; order Asterales; family Asteraceae; genus Rutidosis; species Rutidosis leptorrhynchoides. Next base: position 64,025,783 of record NC_092334.1, read on the forward strand.
GAATCGAATGATGTTATGAATATCATTACTACCTTAATTTCCTTGGATAAACCTACTGGAAAATAAAAAAATGGATCTAGCTTCAACGGATCCTTGGATGGCTCGAAGTTCTTTAAGCAGAATCATGACACGAAAACAAGTTCAAGTAAGATCATCACTTGAAATAAGATTGTTATAGTTATAGAAATTGAACCAAAGTTTGAATATGATTATTACCTTGTATTAGAATGATAACCTACTGTAAGAAACAAAGATTTCTTGAGGTTGGATGATCACCTTACAAGATTGGAAGTGAGCTAGCAAACTTGAAAGTATTCTTGATTTTATGTAACTAGAACTTGTAGAATATATGAAGAACACTTAGAACTTGAAGATAGAACTTGAGAGAGATCAATTAGATGAATAAAATTGAAGAATGAAAGTGTTTGTAGGTGTTTTTGGTCGTTGGTGTATGGATTAGATATAAAGGATATGTAATTTTGTTTTCATGTAAATAAGTCATGAATGATTACTCATATTTTTGTAATTTATGAGATATTTCATGCTAGTTGCCAAATGATGGTTCCCACATGTGTTAGGTGACTCACATGGGCTGCTAAGAGCTGATCATTGGAGTGTATATACCAATAGTACATACATCTAAAAGCTGTGTATTGTACGAGTACGAATACGGGTGCATACGAGTAGAATTGTTGATGAAACTGAACGAGGATGTAATTGTAAGCATTTTTGTTAAGTAGAAGTATTTTGATAAGTGTATTGAAGTCTTTCAAAAGTGTATAAATACATATTAAAACACTACATGTATATACATTTTAACTGAGTCGTTAAGTCATCGTTAGTCATTACATGTAAGTGTTGTTTTGAAACCTTTAGGTTAACGATCTTGTTAAATGTTGTTAACCCAATGTTTATAATATCAAATGAGATTTTAAATTATTATATTATCATGATATTATCATGTATGAATATCTCTTAATATGATATATATACATTAATTGTCTTTACAACGATAATCGTTACATATATGTCTCGTTTAAAAATCATTAAGTTAGTAGTCTTGTTTTTACATATGTAGTTCATTGTTAATATACTTAATGATATGTTTACTTATCATAGTATCATGTTAACTATATATATATCCATATATATGTCATCATATAGTTTTTACAAGTTTTAACGTTCGTGAATCACCGGTCAACTTGGGTGGTCAATTGTCTATATGAAACATATTTTAATTAATCAAGTCTTAACAAGTTTGATTGCTTAACATGTTGGAAACATTTAATCATGTAAATATCAATCTCAATTAATATATATAAACATGGAAAAGTTCGGGTCACTACAAGCTGTAGGTTGACGAAAAATCTAGAAAAGTCATCTCTAAAATCAGCAGGAAATCCACGGACCTCAGCATCAAACAGGGTCGCCAAGTGGTCAGACTTATCTTAACCATGAGAGGATCTGTCTTGTAAAATGGGGAGGACGCCATGCAAATTAGCTGGATAAGACTAATGAATCAGATCCCCAGAAAGGATAATCTCCTTAAAAGATCAAAAATCAGCTTTTAAGACTGATATTACTCAATCCTAGAGATTGACCTTAAAGATTGAGAATTACAAACTCATGGAATTCAATGATATCTAAACTCGAGCTTGAACGAGAAAATATTTTGATCAAAATTACAAACTGATTTGTTTTCTGAAAACCCATTTTCAAGGCGTTCATTACCATTGAACGTAAAATCCTAGGAATTCACTTGAAATTCATTAGGTCACCTGAACCAAATCGGGTGTCAACCGTAAGAATGGTGGTTGCATAGCATGGTCGAAGACAGGACCTTGTGCCAGACCGAAGAAAAATTATAAGGGTGATCTTTACTATTGCTCCTACCAAGGATAGTAATTGCATCCGACGCGTTATAGACCATAATTAAAAGCATGTCAGGGGACATTGCCTTAACAGTTGCTTGTTCAACGCTTTCCTTTACAACCGGATGGTAGTTTACCGAAAGGTAATGTACGGAGCAAGTATACTGGACGTGTTGCTTTTCCAATACAAGGTTAGCAAGTGGGTGACACAAAACCACATGTTTTGAGCTAAAATTTTCAAATCTGAAACCCACCAAACCTACAAAAACAATTTGCAAACACCGGTGAAGGGTTATTCTGGAAAACTTATCTAGGGTAAAAGCTAGATTTAATTTTCAAAAGATCAAATGTTTTCATAAAGATCCAATTTCCTTAAGGATCTAAATTTTTATAGTCATGTGGGACTGTAAGCCACATCGTTACTACCACTGTTTATACTGCCGTATAGAAATCACTGATGTACAAAGTGTGAAGAATAAAGAAGTGATTCTAGTATTTTTATTTCAAGACTATATTGCTTGAGGACAAGCAACGCTCAAGTGTGTGAATATTTGATAATGCTAAAAACGAACATATATTTCATAGCATTATCCCTCAAGAAAGACAAGCTTTTAGTTGCAATTGTTCTATTTATAAGTGATATTCGTTTAAATAATAAAAGGTGAAGACAAAAGACAGATTCGACGAATTGAAGACGCAAACGACCAAAAAGCTCAAAAGTACAAAATACAATCAAAGTGGTTCAAATTATTGATGAGAAACGTCTCAAAATTACAAGAGTACAAGACGCAAAAAGCAAAGTACACGATATTAAATCGTACGAAAGGACGTTCGAAAATCCGGAACCGGGACCTGAGTCAACTTTCAACGCTCGACGCAAAGGATAAAAAATTACAAGTTAACTATGCACAAGAATATAATATAATATATATATAATTATATAAATTATATAGATTATACATATATATTAAAAAAATTACAACAGCCCACGTTTAAATCAAAGAGTGAGCTGGAATCCACAGATCCGCACTCGCGGTACTTTTGTGAAGGAAACTACCGCACTCGCGGTACTCTACAGTACGAAGTGGGCCTATAAAAGGCAACGAATTCTGCACCAAAAACACATCTTTTTCCTTCATCTATCTCAACGTATTTATATATATATTTATATTTTAATTTTAATTTCAAATTCTAATAATAAGGGTATGTTAGCGATTGTTGTAAGGGTGTAAGTCGAAATTCTGTCCGTGTAACGCTACGCTATTTTTAATCACTGTAAGTTATGGTTAATGTTATTTTTAAATTAATGTCTCGTAGTTAAGTTATTATTATGCTTATTTAATACCGAAGTAATCATGATGTTGGGCTAAAAATATTAAAATTGGGTAATTGGGCTTTGTACCATAATTGGGGTTTGGACAAAAGAACGACACTTGTGGAAATTAGACTATGGGCTATTAATGGGCTTTATATTTGTTTAACTAAATGATAGTTTATTAATTTTAATATAAAGATTTACAATTAGACGTACCTAGAAATAACTATATACACTCAATCGGACACGATGGGCGGGATATTTATATATACGAATAATCGTTCATTTAACCGGACACGGGAATGGATTAATAGTTAATAGACTTATTAAAACAGGGGTGAAATTATGTACAAAGACACTTGGCATAATTGATAACAAAGTATTAAAACCTTGGGTTACACGCAGTCGATAACCTGGTGTAATTATTAAACAAAGTATTAAAACCTTGTTACAGTTTAAGTCCCCAATTAGTTGGAATATTTGACTTCAGATATAAGGATAATTTGACGAGGACACTCGCACTTTATATTTATGACTGATGGACTATTATGGACAAAACCAGACGGACATATTAAATAATTCAGGACAAAGGACAATTAACCCATGGGAATAAAATCAACACGTCAAACATCATGATTACGGAAGTTTAAATAAGCATAATTTCTTTATTTTCATATTTAATTGCACTTCTAATTATCGCACTTTTATTTATTATCATTGTATTTAATTGCACTTTTAATTATCGTACTCTTTAATTATCGCAATTTTATTTTATCGCACTTTTATTTTATCGCACTTTCGTTATCGTTATTTACTTTACGTTTTAAATTAAGTCTTTTATATAATTAATATTTTACATTAGGTTTTAACTGCGCCTAAAGTTTTAAAATCGACAAACCGGTCATTAAACGGTAAAAATCCCATTTTATAATAATAATATTACTTATATATATATTTGTATTTTTATAAGTTAAAACTAATATAGCGTTAAGCTTGTTTAAAAATCATTGTATTTAATTGCACTTTTAATTATCGTACTCTTTAATTATCGCAATTTTATTTTATCGCACTTTTATTTTATCGCACTTTCATTATCGTTATTTACTTTACGTTTTAAATTAAGTCTTTTATATAATTAATATTTTACATTAGGTTTTAACTGCGCCTAAAGTTTTAAAATCGACAAACCGGTCATTAAACGGTAAAAACCCCATTTTATAATAATAATATTACTTATATATATATTTGTATTTTTATAAGTTAAAACTAATATAGCGTTAAGCTTGTTTAAAAGATTCTCTGTAGAATGAACCGGACTTACTAAAAACTACACTACTGTACGATTAGGTACACTACCTATAAGTGTTGTAGCAAGGTTTAGGTATATCCACTCTATAAATAAATAAATAACTTGTGTAAAATTGTATCGTATTTAATAGTATTTTGTTGTAAAAATATAACTATTTCGTATACACCTCTACGCACATCAAGTATTTTTGGCGCCGCTGCCGGGGACTAACACTTAACGCCGAAGCGAGACGCTATTATTAAAAAAAATAGAGTTTTTACGTTATTTTTGTAAAACTATATTTACATAAGTTTTAAATATCAAAAATATAAAAACATAAAAAATATATAACTTTAAGTTTTTTTAAAAAAAAATAATAATAATAATAAGGTATTTTTAGTTATAAAATACTAATAAGTGATTTTTATTTAAAATATAAGTTTTACTTATATTATAAAACATTTTTTTAAACCGAAAATTAAAAAAACAAGAAAAAAAAATATAAAAACACTGAACCTGCATGAGCACCTCAGCTGAATCTCTATAATCCACACTCGCGGTACTTTATGCCAGCTGGGATCCGCACTCGCGGAGCCTTCTGACAGGTCAAGCCTCAGCCAGCATTAATTACGATTTAGGGTTTAATTTAATAAATATTATTATTATTAAACCCTAATTAGGGTTAGATTATTTAATTAGTTAATTTAGTTTTTATTTAATTCGTATTTTAAGTTTAATTAGTTTAATTAAATTATAAAATTACTAGTTTTATAAAATAAATAATAAAAAAATAATATTTTTATAAAAATTGTTCTTTTTACAATTTTAAGATTATTTTTATATTTTGTATCTTTTGTATGGAGGCGGACTCGTGTGAACTCACATCTTCTTGAATTCTTTCCGGTAACCCTTTTACAAATGCGTCGATCTTCTCTTCTTCGTCTTCGAACGTTCTGGGACACAATAGGCACAATTCTGTGAATCGTCGTTCGTACGTGGTGATATCGAAACCTTGCGTTCGTAATCCTCTAAGCTCTACCTTGAGCTTATTGACCTCGTTTCTGGGACGATACTGATCGTTCATCAATTGCTTGAATGCTGACCATGGTAGTGCGTAAGCAGCATCTTGTCCTACCTGCTCGAGATAGGTATTCCACCATGTTAACGCCGTACCTGTGAAGGTATGCGTAGTGTACTTAACTTTGTCCTCTTCAGTACACTTACTTATGGCAAACACCGATTCGACCTTCTCGGTCCACCGTTTCAATCCAACTGGTCCTTCGGTTCCATCAAATTCCAAAGGTTTGCAGGCAGTGAATTCTTTGTAGGAGCATCCTACATGATTTCTTGTGGAATTAGTTCCACTGCTAGATCCAGAGTTATTGTTATTTTGCATCGCAACCTGTACTGCAGCTATGTTTGCTGCAAGGAAAACACGGAAGTCTTCCTCACTCATGTTCAAGTTTTGACGAGTTGCCGGTGCCATTTCCTTCAAAAATAGCCAAAAGAATTGAGTTAATCATATAGAATTTAAGAGTAGTCAATAGTATTTCGTAGCATTATATGAACTTATTTATAAAAGCTTTTTCTTCATATTAGCATTTTATAGTTTTAATTCGGGTAGTACCTACCCGTTAAGTTCATACTTACTAGCTACTATACAACTCAACTACTATGCTTCTATATGAAAAACTTATTACAATAAAATTTCGCGTTCAAACTTTATACAAATTATTACAACTTACAATACCGCTATTATACATATAGGATGAAATATAACACATAATAACATTGCTACTCGGGAGCTATAAAGGCAATTCTAGTTAATACGCAAGTTGTTCAGCAAAAGAAATAAAGACACGTAATTCATAAGTCCAGAAACAAGTCATGCATTCTGGTTTTACTAAGACAACTTCCCATCCTTGGTTTGGTGGAAAGTAACCGTTATGACCATTGGCTAGGCAGCATGTTGTAATGTCGTCAAAAGGACAAGGGTTTCGTAATGCCCAACAGCCCCGTAACAATCTAAAAACCTTGTTTCTCATCTCAACTACCGAGTCCGTCACTTGTGGGAACGTTTTATTTAAAAGTTTCAACCCAATGTTCTTTTTCTCAATTTGATGAGAAGCGAACATTATTAACCCGTAAGCATAACATGCTTCTTTATGTTGTATGTTAGAAGCTCTTTCTAACTCACGAAATCCTATGTTGGGATATGTTGAGTCAAAATAGGTTCTTAACCCATAGCGTAAAATTGCATTTGGGTTCCCCGCATTTAACGCTTTAAAGAAAACACGGCGTAACTTACGGTCTCCCAATGTGATATACCCCACCTATCAAAGGAAAGCCTTTTATAAACTAAGGCATTTCTGAAAAGTCTTTCAAATGTTTGACAAGTTAATTTCACCATAACTAAATGTGCTAATGAATTCTGACCGACTCTAGACAAGATTTCCTCAATCATATCCTCTGGTAGGTCTTCTAAAATATTCGGTTGTCTATCCTTAACGTCCATTTTGTTTTTATACTGTAAAATAGACAAGGATTAGATTCGTAAAAGATAATTAACAAACAATACAAGCAATTTTTACATAGAACATAAAAGGACAAACACACTACAATACATATAATACACAACATGATTACAACCCTCTAATCTGAATCACTGGTTTCTTCTTCTTCTTCGGACTTGGTTTGTTTTCCTAATTTTCTAGGGATATATGATGTTCCTCTGATATGATCCGTCGTTTTTCACAATGGTTTAGAAAAACCTGGTGGTTTAGAGGTTCCCGAGTTATTGTTGCAATTTAGAAAATACGGACGTTGCCGATACATATAAAGTTCATCGGGGTTGGAATTGGGTTTCTCTATTTTTATACCTTTTCCCTTATTATTTTCTTTTGCTTTATTAAATTGGGTCGAGATAATTTCTATAACATCATCGAAATCCTCATCGGGATCCGATTCATCAGAATATTGATAATCTTCCCAATATTTTGCTTCCTCGGCGGAAACACCATTGACCATTATTAACTTTGGTCCGTTGGTTGAGGATTTTCTTTTATTTAATCGATTTACTATAGGTATCAATATTTCTTCCTCCAGAACCTCTTCTTCTTCCGGTTCCTCCTCTTCCGGTTCCTCTTCTTCCGGTTCCTCTTCGGGAATTTGTGAATCTTTCCAAAATATATTCGACTCTTCATTATTGTTAGGTAAATCGATGGGATATGTACTAGTGGTAGACATCTATCACACAATATCAAACACATTAAGAGGTTAATATATCACATAATATTTACATGTTAATAATATATAGTTTCCAACAAAAGTGTTAAGCAATCGTTTTTAAAGAAAATACGGTCGAAGTCCAGACTCACTAATGTATCCTAACAAACTCGATAAGACACACTACTGCAAATTTTTGGTTCTCTAAGACCAACGCTCTGATACCAACTGAAATGTCCCGTTCATATTGATTATAAACGTTCCATATTAATTGATTTTGTTACGAGGTTTTAACCTCTATATGAGACATTTTTCAAAGACTGCATTCATTTTTAAAAAAAACCATAACCTTTATTTTATCGACAAGGTTTAAAGGACACCACCTAAGATTATCAGAAATGATAATCTAAAAATATCACACTTACACACTACCAATACATAGTGGTTTACAATATTAATATGTTACAACAAAGTAAATTTCGAATGCAGTTTTAAACAATATTATACAAGCATGCTGACTCCAAATCTTGTCCAGATATTAGCATGTAATAGCGGAAGCTCTTAATAATCACCTGAGAATAAACATGCTTTAAACGTCAACAAAAATGTTGGTGAGTTATAGGTTTAACTTATATATTTATCACATCGTAATAATAGACCACAAGATTTCATATTTCAATACGCATCCCATACATAGAGATAAAAATCATTCATATGGTGAACACCTGGTAACCGACATTAACAAGATGCATATAAGAATATCCCCATCATTCCGGGACATCCATCGGACATGATATAAAACTCGAAGTACTAAAGCATCCGGTACTTTGGATGGGGTTTGTTAAGCCCAATAGATCTATCTTTAGGATTCACGTCAATTAGGCGTGCACTAATTCTCAAAATTAGTGATGTTCCCTAATTCTTAGGCTACCAAGCAAAAAGGGGCATATTCGACTTCGATCATTCAACCATAGAAAGTAGTTTCATGTACCTGTGTCTATTTTGTAAAACATTTATAAAGCTGCATGTATTCTCATCCCAAAAATATTAGATTTTAAAAGTGGGACTATAACTCACTTTCACATATTTTTACTTCTTCGAGAAGTAAGACTTGGCCACTGGTCGATTCTCGAACCTATAACAAATATGTACATATATATCAAAGTATGTTCAAAATATATTTACAACACTTTTAATACTTTTTTGATGTTTTAAGTTTATTAAGTCAGCTGTCCTCGTTAGTAACCTACAACTAGTTGTCCAAAGTTAGATGTACAGAAATAAATTGATATATATATTATCTTGAATCAATCCATGACCCAGTGTATACACGCCTCAGGCTAAATCACAACTCAATGTATATATATTTTTGGAATCAACCTCAACCCTGTATAGCTAACTCCAACATTACTACATATAGAGTGTCTATGGTTGTTCCAAATAATATATATACATGGGTCGATATGATATGTCAAAACATTTGCATACGTGTCTATGGTATCCCAAGATTACATAATATATTAGAATACATGTATAATATAATATAAGTTAGCTAGGATATGATTAATATAGCTTTGTTACAATATTTCCCGTAGCTGCAACAATAAAAAAAAATCCAATCTTGTTTTACCCATTACTTCTTCGTTTTAAATCCGTTTTGAGTGAATCAAATTGCTATGGTTTCATATTGAACTCTATTTTATGAATCTAAACAGAAAAAGTATAGGTTTATAGTCTGAAATATATGTTACAAGTCATTTTTGTAAGAGGTAGTCATTTCAGTCGAAAGAACGACGTCTTGATGACCATTTTGAAAAACATACTTCCATTTTGAGTTTAACCATGATTTTTGGATATAGTTTCATGTTCATAAGAAAAATTATTTTTCCAGAAGAACAACTTTTAAATCAAAGTTTATCATAGTTTTTAATTATCAAACCCAAAACAGCCTGCGGTGTTACTACGACGGCGTATGTCCGGTTTTACGGTGTTTTTCGTGTTTCCGGGTTTTAAATCATTAAGTTAGCATATCATATAGATATAGAACATGTGTTTAGTTGATTTTAAAAGTCAAGTTAGAAGGATTAACTTTTGTTTGCGAACAAGTTTAGAATTAACTAAACTATGTTCTAGTGATTTCAAGTTTAAACCTTCGAATAAGGTAGTTTTATATATATGAATCGAATGATGTTATGAACATCATTACTACCTCAGGTTTTGTCCTACTGGAAATGAGAAAAATAGATCTAACTTCAAAGGATCCTTGGATGGCTTGAAAGTTCTTGAAGCAGAATCATGACACTAAAACAAGTTCAAGTAAGATTTCCACTCGAAATAAGATTGTTATAGTTATAGAAATTGAATCAAAGTTTGAATATGAGTATTACCTTGTATTAGAAAGATATCTTACTGTAAATAAGAAAGATTTCTTGAGGTTGGATGATCACTTTACAAGATTTGAAGTAAGCTAGCAAACTTGGAAGTATTCTTGATTTTATGAAACTAGAACTTATAGGCTTTATGAAGAACACTTAGAACTTGAAGATAGAACTTGAGAGAGATTAATTAGATGAAGAAAATGGAAGAATGAAAGTGTTTGTAGGTGTTTTTGGTCGTTGGTATATGTATTAGATATAAAGGATGTGTAATTTTGTTTACATGTAAATAAGTCATGAATGATTACTAATATTTTTGTAATTTTATGAGATATTTCATGCTAGTTGCCAAATGATGGTTCCCATATGTGTTAGGTGACTCACATGGACTGCTAAGAGCTGATCATTGGAGTGTATATACCAATAGTACATACATCTAAAAGCTGTGTATTGTACGAGTACGAATACGGGTGCATACGAGTAGAATTGTTGATGAAACTGAACGAGGATGTAATTGTAAGCATTTTTGTTAAGTAGAAGTATTTTGATAAGTGTCTTAAAGTCTTTCAAAAGTGTATGAATACATATTAAAACACTACATGTATATACATTTTAACTGAGTCGTTAAGTCATCGTTAGTCGTTACATGTAAATGTTGTTTTGAAACCTTTAGGTTAACGATCTTGTTAAATGTTGTTAACCCATTATTTATTATATCTAAAGAGATGTTAAATTATTACATTATCATGATATTATGATATATTAATATATCTTAGTATGATATATATACAGGTAAATGTTGTTACAACGATAATCGTTACATATATGTCTCGTTTCGAAATCATTAAGTTAGTAGTCTTGTTTTTACATATGTAGTTCATTGTTAATACACTTAATGACATGTTTACTTATCATTTATCATGATTAAACATAGTGTATAAATATCTTAATATGATTCATATGTATTTAGTAAGACGTTGTTATAACGATAATCGTTATATATATCGTTTCGAGTTTCTTAATTCAATAAACTCAATTTTATGTATATAACTCATTGTTAAAATACCTAATGAGATACTTACTTATCATAATATCATGTTAACTATATATATAATCATATATATGTCATCATATAGTTTTTACAAGTTTTAACGTTCGTGAATCACCGGTCAACTTGGGTGGTCAATTGTCTATATGAAACCTATTTAAATTAATCAAGTCTTAACAAGTTTGATTGCTTAACATGTTAGAAACACTTAATCATGTAAATAACAATTTCATTTAATACATATAAACATAGAAAAGTTCGGGTCACTACAGCACCTACCCGTTAAATAAATTTCGTCTCAAAATTTTAAGCAGTTGGAGGTGTTGTCGTATCTTCTGGAAATAAGTGCGGGTATTTCTTCTTCATCTGATCTTCTCATTCTCAGGTGAACTCGGATCCTCTATGAGCATTTCATCGAACCTTAACAATTGGTATTTTGTTTTGCTTAAGTCTTTTAACCTCACGATCCATTATTTTGACGGGTTCTTGGATAAATTGAAGTTTTCGTTGATTTGGATTTCGTCTAACGGAATAGTGAGATCTTCTTTAGCAAAACATTTCTTCAAATTCGAGACGTGGAAAGTGTTATGTACAGCCGCGAGTTGTTGAGGTAACTTAAGTCGGTAAGCTACTGGTCCGACGCGATCAATAACCTTGAATGGTCCAATATACCTTGGGTTTAATTTCCCTCGTTTACCAAATCGAACAACGCCTTTCCAAGGTGCAACTTTAAGCATGACCATCTCTCCAATTTCAAATTCTATATCTTTTCTTTTAATGTCAGCGTAGCTCTTTTGTCGACTTTGGGCGGTTTTCAACCGTTGTTGAATTTGGATGATCTTCTCGGTAGTTTCTCGTATTATCTCCGGACCCGTAATCTGTCTATCCCCCACTTCACTCCAACAAATCAGAGACCTGCACTTTCTACTATAAAGTGCTTCAAACGGTGCCATCTCAATGCTTGAATGGTAGCTGTTGTTGTAGGAAAATTGTGCTAACGGTAGATGTCGATCCCAACTATTTTCGAAATCAATAACACATGCTCGTAGCATGTATTCAAGCGTTTGTATCGTCCTTTCGCTCTGCCCATCAGTTTGTGAATGATAGGCAGTACTCATGTCTAGACGAGGTCCTAATGCTTGCTGTAATGTCTGCCAGAATCTTGAAATAAATCTTCCATCCCTATCAGAGATAATAGAGATTGGTATTCCATATCTGGAGATGACTTCCTTCAAATACAATCGTGTTAACTTCTCCATCTTATCATCTTCTCTTATTGGCAGGAAATGTGCTGATTTGGTGAGACGATCAACTATTACCCAAATAGTATCAAAATCACTAACAGTCCTTGGCAATTTAGTGATGAAATCCATGGTAATGTTTTCCCATTTCCATTCCGAGATTTCGGGTTGTTGAAGTAGACCTGATGGTTTCTGATGCTCCGCTTTGACCTTAGAACACGTCAAACATTCTCCTACGTATTTAGCAACATCGGCTTTCATACCCGGCCACCAAAAATGTTTCTTGAGATCCTTGTACATCTTCCCTGTTCCAGGGTGTATTGAGTATCTGGTTTTATGAGCTTCTCTAAGTACCATTTCTCTCAGCTCTCCAAATTTTGGTACCCAAATTCTTTCAGCCCTATACCGGGTTTCGTCTTCTCGAATATCAAGATGCTTCTCCGATCCTTTGGGTATTTCATCCTTTAAATTTCCCTCTTTTAAAACTCCTTGTTGTGCCTCCTTTATTTGAGTACTAAGGTTATTGTGAATCACTATATTCATAGCTTTTACTCGAATGGGTTCTCTGTTCTTTCTGCTCAAGGCGTCGGCTACCACATTTGCCTTCCCCGGGTGATAACGAATCTCAAAGTCGTAATCATTCAATAATTCAATCCATCTGCGCTGCCTCATGTTCAGCTGTTTCTGATTAAATATGTGTTGAAGACTTTTGTGGTCTGTATATATAATACTTTTGACCCCATATAAGTAGTGCCTCCAAGTCTTTAATGCAAAAAAAACCGCGCCTAATTCCAAATCATGCGTCGTATAATTCTGCTCGTGAATCTTCAATTGTCTAGACGCGTAAGCAATTACTTTCGTTCATTGCATTAATACACAACCGAGACCTTGCTTTGAGTCGTCACAATATATCACAAAATCATCATTCCCTTCAGGTAATGATAATATATGTGCTGTAGTTAACTTTTTCTTTAATAATTGAAACGCCTTTTCTTGTTCATCCTTCCATTCAAATTTCCTCCATTTATGCGTTAATGCAGTCAAGGGTTTTGCTATTATGGAAAAATCTTGGATGAACCTTCTGTAGTAACCAGCTAGTCCTAAAAATTGGCGTATATGCTTCGGAGTTTTCGGAGTTTTTGGGGTTTCCCACTTTTCAACAGTTTCAATCTTTGCTGGATCCACCTGAATACCTTCTTTGTTCACTATGTGACCGAGGAATTGAACTTCTTCCAACCAAAATGCACACTTTGAAAACTTAGCGTACAGTTTTTCTTTCCTCAGCAACTCTAGTACTTTTCTCAAATGTTCTTCGTGCTCTTGATCATTCTTCGAGTAAATAAGTATGTCGTCGATGAAAACAATGAAAAACTTGTCAAGGTATGGTCCACACACTCGGTTCATGAGGTCCATGAACACAGCTGGTACGTTAGTCAACCCAAACGGCATAACCATAAACTCGTAATGACCGTAACGCGTCCTAAAAGCAGTCTTTGGAATATCATCCTCCTTCACCCGCATTTGATGATACCCATAACGTAAATCAATCTTCGAATAAACCGACGAGCCTTGTAGTTGATCAAATAAGTCGTCGATTCTCGGTAGTGGGTAGCGGTTCTTGATGGTAAGTTTGTTCAACTATCGGTAGTCGATACATAACCTAAATGTACCATCCTTCTTCTTGACAAACAAAACAGGAGCTCCCCACGGTGATGTGCTTGGTCGAATGAAACCACGCTCTAAAAGTTCTTATAATTGGCTCTGAAGTTCCATCATTTTGCTAAGTGCGAGTCTGTATGGAGCATGAGCTATTGGTGCAGCTCCCGGTACAAGGTCTATTTGAAATTCAACGGATCGGTGTGGAGGTAGTCCCGGTAATTCTTTCGGAAATACATCGGGAAATTCTTTTGCGACGGGAACATCATTGATGTTCTTTTCTTTGGAATTGACTTTCTTGACGTGTGCTAGCACAGCATAGCAACCTTTTCTTATTAGTTTTTGTGCCTTCAGGTTACTAATAAGATTTAACTTCGCGTTGCTCTTTTCTCCGTACACCATTAAGGGTTTTTCTTTTTCTCGTATAATGCGAATTGCATTTTTATAACAAACGATCTCTGCTTTCACTTCTTTCAACCAGTACATACCGATTATCACATCAAAACTCCCTAACTCTACTGGTATCAATTCAATCTTAAATGTTTCGCTAACCAGTTTAATTTCTCGATTTCGACATATATTATCTGCTGTAATTAATTTACCATTTGCTAATTCAAGTAAAAATTTATTATCCAAGGGCATCGGTGAACAACTTAGTTTAGCACAAAAATCTCTACTCATATAGCTTCTATCCGCACCCGAATCAAATAAAACATAAGCAGATTTATTGTCAATGAGAAACGTACCCTTAACAAGCTCCGGGTCTTCCTGCGCTTCTGCCGTATTAATATTGAAAACTCTTCCGCGGCCCTGCCCATTAGTATTCCCCTGATTTGGGCAATTTTTAATAATGTGGCCCGGTTTTCCACATTTATAACAGACTACGTTGGCAGTACTTGCTCCGACACTACTTGTTCCGACATTACTCGTTCCGGCATTATTTGTTCCTTTAGTTCTGTTATACATTGGTTCGTAGACCTCACACTTTGTCGCGCTATGACCATTTCTTTTACACCTGTTGCAAAATGTTGTGCAGAACCCCGGGTGATTCTCTTCACACCTTTGGCATTGCTGTTTCTGATTATTGTTGTTGTTGCGGTTGTTATTGTTGTTGGGACAATTATTGTAGTTGTTGTTGGGACGTTTGTTGAAGTTGTTGTTGCGATTGATGTTGCGGTTATTGGGATAGTTATTGAGATTGTGGTTGTGATTGTTGTTGTTGTATTGGCGACTCTTGTCATTGTTTTCCTCTCACTTTCTCTTGACTTGTTTCATGTTAGCCTCTTTGGTCATCTGTTCCTTAATCCTTCCTTCGATATGGTTCACTAATTTGTGAGCCATTCGACTTGCCTTTTGTATGGAGGCGGGCTCGTGTGAACTCACATCTTCTTGAATTCTTTCCGGTAACCCTTTTACAAATGCGTCGATCTTCTCTTCTTCGTCTTCGAACGTTCTGGGACACAATAGGCACAATTCTATGAATCGTCGTTCGTACGTGGTGATATCGAAACCTTGCGTTCATAATCCTCTAAGCTCTACCTTGAGCTTATTGACCTCGTTTCTGGGACGATACTGCTCGTTCATCAATTGCTTGAATGCTGACCATGGTAGTGCGTAAGCAGCATCTTATCCTACCTGCTCGAGATAGGTATTCCACCATGTTAACGTCGTACCTGTGAAGGTATGTATAGCGTACTTAACTTTGTCCTCTTCAGTACACTTACTTATGGCAAACACCGATTCGACCTTCTCGGTCCACCGTTTCAATCCAATTGGTCCTTCGGTTCCATCAAATTCCAAAGGTTTGCAGGCAGTGAATTCTTTGTAGGAGTATCCTACACGATTTCTTGTGGAATTAGTTCCACTGCTAGATCCAGAGTTATTGTTATTTTGCATCGAAGCCTGTACTGCGGCTATGTTTGCTGTAAGGAAAACACAGAAGTCTTCCTCACTCATGTTCAAGTTCTGACGAGTTGTCGGTGCCATTTTCTTCAAAAATAGCCAAAAGAATTGAGTTAATCATATAGAATTTAAGAGTAGTCAATAGTATTTCGTAGCATTATATGAACTTATTTATAAAAGCTTTTTCTTCATATTAGCATTTTATAGTTTTAATTCGGGTAGTACCTACCCGTTAAGTTCATACTTACTAGCTACTATACAACTCAACTACTATGCTTCTATATGAAAAACTTATTACAATAAAATTTCGCGTTCAAACTTTATACAAATTATTACAACTTACAATACCGCTATTATACATATAGGATGAAATATAACACATAATAACATTGCTACTCGGTAGCTATAAAGGCAATTCTAGTTAATACCCAAGTTGTTCAGTAAAAGAAATAAAGACAAGTAATTCATAAGTCCAGAAACAAGTCATGCATTTTGGTTTTACTAAGACGACTTCCCATCCTTGGTTTTGTGGAAAGTAACCGTTATGACCATTGGCTAGGCAGCATGTTGTAATGTCGTCAAAAGGACAAGGGTTTCGTAATGCCCAACAGCCCCGTAACAATCTAAAAACCTTGTTTCTCATCTCAACTACCGAGTCCGTCACTTGTGGGAACGTTTTATTTAAAAGTTGCAACCCAATGTTCTTTTTCTCAATTTGATGAGAAGCGAACATTATTAACCCGTAAGCATAACATGCTTCTTTATGTTGCATGTTAGAAGCTCTTTCTAACTCACGAAATCCTATGTTGGGATATGTTGAGTCAAAATAGGTTTTTACCCGTAGCGTAAAATTGCATTTGGGTTCCCCGCATTTAACGCTTTAAAGAAAACACGGCGTAACTTATGGTCTCCCCAATGTGATATACCCCACCTATCAAAGGAAAGTCTTTTATAAACTAAGGCATTTCTGGAAAGTCTTTCAAATGTTTGACAAGTTAATTTCGCCATAACTAAATGTGCTAATGAATTCTGACCGACTCTAGACAAGATTTACTCAATCATATCCTCTGGTAGGTCTTCTAAAATATTCGGTTGTCTATCCTTAACATCCATTTTGTTTTTATACTGTAAAATAGACAAGGATTAGATTCGTAAAAGATAATTAACAAACAATACAAGCAATTTTTACATAGAACATAAAAGGACAAGCACACAGAACATATAATACACAACATGATTACAACCCTCTAATCTGAATCACTGGTTTCTTCTTCTTCTTCAGACTTGGTTTGTTTTCCTAATTTTCTAGGGATATATGATGTTCCTCTGATACGAGCCGTCATTTTCCACAATGGTTTAGAAAAACCTGGTGGTTTAGAGGTTCCCGGATTATTGTTACAATTTAAGAAATACGGACGTTGTCGATACATATAAAGTTCATCGGGGTTGGAATCGGGTTTCTCTATTTTTATACCTTTTCCCTTATTATTTTCTTTCGATTTATTAAATTGGGTCGAGGTAATTTCTATAACATCATCGGAATCCTCATCGGGATCCGATTCATCGGAATATTGATAATCTTCCCAATATTTTGCTTCCTCGGCGGAAACACCATTGACCATTATTAACTTTGGTCCGTTGGTTGAGGATTTTCTTTTATTTAATCGATTTACTATAGGTATCAATATTTCTTCCTCCAGAACCTCTTCCTTTTCTTCCGGTTCCTCCTCTTCCGGTTCCTCTTCTTCCGGTTCCTCTTCGGGAATTTGTGAATCTTTCCAAAATATATTCGACTCTTCATTATTATTAGTTGAATCGATGGGATTTGTACTAGTGGTAGACATCTATCACACAATGTCAAACACAATAAGAGGTTAATATATCACATAATATTTACATGTTAATAATATATAGTTTCCAACAAAAGTGTTAAGCAATCGTTTTTAAAGAAAATACGGTCGAAGTCCAGACTCACTAATGTATCCTAACAAACTCGATAAGACACACTAATGCAAATTTCTGGTTCTCTAAGACCAACACTCTGATACCAACTGAAATGTCCCATTCATATTGATTATAAAAGTTCCATATTAATTGATTTCGTTGCGAGGTTTTGACCTCTATATGAGACGTCTTTCAAACAAACCATAACCTTTATTTTATCAACAAGGTTTAAAGGACACCGCCTAGATTATCAGAAATGATAATCTAAAAATATCACACTTACACACTACCAATACATATTGGTTTACAATATTAATATGTTACAACAAAGTAAATTTCGAATGCAGTTTTAAACAATATTATACAAGCATGCTGACTCCAAATCTTGTCCAGATATTAGCATGCAATAGCGGAAGCTCTTAATAATCACCTGAGAATAAACATGCTTTAAACGTCAACAAAAATGTTGGTGAGTTATAGGTTTAACCTATATATTTATCAAATCGTAATAATAGACCACAAGATTTCATATTTCAATACGCATCCCATACCTAGAGATAAAAATCATTCATATGGTGAACACCTGGTAACCGACATTAACAAGATGCATATAAGAATATCCCCATCATTCCGAGACATCCATAAGACATGATATAAAACTCGAAGTACTAAAGCATCCGGTACTTTGGATGGGGTTTGTTAGGCTCAATAGATCTATCTTTAGGATTCATTTCAATTAGACGTGCACTAATTCTCAAAATTAGTGATGTTCTCTAATTCTTAGGCTACCAAGCAAAAAGGGGCATATTCGGCTTCGATCATTCAACCATAGAAAGTAGTTTCATGTACTTGTGTCTATTTTGTAAAACATTTATAAAGCTGCATGTATTCTCATCCCAAAAATATTAGATTTTAAAAGTGGGACTATAATGTAACATCCCGCCTTTTTCCGTTTACTTTTCCGTTTAACTATTTAAATCCCGTTATATGTTTATAACATCTCCGGTTAATACGTGTTTTAAAATTATCTCGTTTAGGTAATTCACGCACCCGCAACCGAACTCGAGGGACTAGTTTCGCCAAAATGCCAAAGAGGTGACTAGCCTTTGACTAGTCAACCCCCACTCCCATCTTTTCTTTTTCATTTCCCTTTTCTTCTTCTACTTCCATATTTTCTCTCAATTCTCCAATTTCAAGAATCATCATCTAAATCAAATCGAGCAAGCAT
Source organism: Rutidosis leptorrhynchoides (assembly GCF_046630445.1). NCBI lineage: Eukaryota > Viridiplantae > Streptophyta > Magnoliopsida > Asterales > Asteraceae > Rutidosis > Rutidosis leptorrhynchoides. Next base: position 64,044,876 of record NC_092334.1, read on the forward strand.
CCATCTAAACAAATTGCATATTCGGAATCCTCTCATCTTCCTCTTCGATTCCATACCGATTTCATCAAGTTTGGGTAACTTTCTAAAATCACTAGATTTTATGTTCTTGATGTTTTTAACTTATAAAGTTGTTAATTAGTGTCTATGGCTCAAGTCTAACATGATTATATGATTTATATGCTCGATTTCGTTATTTGAAGTAACTAGCTTGAATATGAACTTTGGTGTGTTTGATTTGGTAATTTGGTTGCTTAAATGTTGTTGTTATGGTAAAGTGCAAGTATTAAATGTGTTACTAGTAGCACTAGCTTCAATTTGATGTGTAGGTTGTTTTAGAAAACTTCATAAACTTGATTATTGGTTTTGGTGGATTTGGGTTAGGGTTTGATGAACTTGAAATGAACTTTTGATGCTTTGAATGACATGAAATGTTATTTGTAAGTGTTAGGTTGTATTGTATGCTTGATCACCTTCGAAACGGCATATCATTCATGTAAATTGGTTGCCGAATCATCGAATTTCATTTATGAACTTGAGTGCATTTAATGAGGAGCTTTGAATGTGATTTTGGTTGTTGTAAAAGTAAATGTGATGGATGAAATGTGTTTAGTTGTTTTCCTTGTCAAAATACCTTTCCGATGATATAAGATACATGCTTTGGTTGTTTGCGGGTCATAAATGGTGATTGGTTGAAGTTAGGTTCGTGCATAAAACTTAAAAACTGCCAGAATTCTCTGCATAGGTAATGGCGCGGCGCGCCATATACCCGCGCGGCGCGCCAAAGTGGTCTGTCCAACTTTGTCAATTTTCGAATAATGTTTGCTATGCTACGCACCTCCGATTCACATGTAACTTGTTCTAACATGCTCATATATGATTAAAAACCTCAGAAAAATAGTTCGGGACCTGACCCGAACGTGTTGACTTTTTCGTTGACTTTGACCGACCAAAGTTTGACTTTTTGTCAAACTTAACCAAATGATTATGCAACCTTCCTAACTTGTTTCTATACTTGTATCTTACATGAAACTTGACAATTTGATTTCACATGCTACATAATCGATCGTAACGAGCCATAGGACTAATTGAACATCTTTGACCTATCGTGTTTACCGTTATTGATACGACCTATTTGTTTAGGTCAAGACTAGCACTATCCTTCGCACACGTTACTTTGTGAAGTACTTTTCATACGTGCACTCAAGGTGAGATCATAGTCCCATCTTTCAAACAACTTTTATGCTTTAAACTATGGGATGAGAAACATATACGTATCATACTTTTATACATTGAACACAAGTACGAAAACGAACATTCCACGTACGGGTTTGAACGAAAATCCTCAATTCAATTATCATTAGTTACACTTGCAGGGTGTAAACGTGAACTTATATTATGTGATCACATGGGTTTGACGAGCCTCATTTGGACGGTTCGCTACCGTTAGCGGATGAAATATATTTTCGGGTCTAGTGTATGTTCTAACACTACGCAAAGGGTGCAAAACAGTTAAGTTTGATAATTGGGTGCCCGCGAAACAAATAACAACTTTGGAATGCAAATGATTTTGATAATCATATTATATTAAATCTTGTGGTTCAAATGGAACGTTTACTAAAACACCTATGATTTCACCAATGTTTTCGTTGACAGTTTTCTATATGTTTTCTCAGGTCCTTGAAAGCTACATGATACATGCTTCCGCACTCTTTTTGATACTTGCTTGGATTTCGAGTATGCATGCACAGTTGGAGCGTCTTTTGACTACTTTAAATTGTGTCGCATAGGTTTCATTCGTACGTTAAACTTTGTATTGTAACTAATCTTTTGAACTACATTTGTAAACTTGAAACATCCCTTTACTTATGAAATGAATGCGACATATTTTGGTCAAACGTCATAATAAAGACTTATGACCACGCTACGGGACCGAAGTAGTCGTCGCCGTCAAACATGATTTGGTCGGGTCGCTACAGATGGTATCAGAACGTTGGTTGTAGGGATTTAGAGTTCATTGGTGTCAACCCCGAGTCATAGGGTACATTGGTGAGTCTAGACTACAACCGGCATATAGACTTGAAGTAGGAATTACTTGACTACTTGTGCATTATACTCGAACTCGTCTATCACATCAAATTCTTATTCAACCTTAATCTCACGTTACTTGATTTAATTGACGCGCCACCTTGACTATATGAATTAGTGTCGAATGCACATATGAATTAGGGTAATATAATTTCCGGGATTATATTACGGTGACTCATATGAACATTCCGACATTATGACATAAAGAATTTAAGGCGAGTCAAGGAAAAAAATTTCTCTATCCTTATTCCATATCATGGTTAGTATTATTAAGAATACTAATCAATGGTATTCTTGTGTTTTGAAGGAACAATGCCTCCTCGTCGTGTGCCATGCCATGAGACTCCCGAACAAGCTCTACAACGAATGATAGCCACCACCGTGGAAGCGGCCATGGCCGATCACTCCTCCAACAACCACAACAACAACAACAATGGAGCCGGTAACTCAAATGAAGGGTGCTCCTACAAATCCTTCATGGGGTGCAAACCTCACACTTTTGATGGAACCGGGGGACCGGTCGTGCTCACCTGATGGTTTGAGCAAACGGAAGCCGTCTTTAGCATAAGCGGTTGTCGGGACCAAGACAAGGTCAAATACTCCACTCACACATTCGCCGGTGTCGCTCTTACATGGTGGAATACTTATGTACAATCGGTGGGTACCGATGAAGCTCACGCCCTCTCTTGGGCCGATTTAAGGGAAAAGATGGTCATCGAATATTTCCCTCGTGAAGAAACCCGAAAGCTCGAACAAGAGCTAAGAACCTTAGAGGCGGTCGGAAACGATCTCAAGGCCTATAATCAACGATTCGCCGAACTACCCTTGATGTGTCCCAACCTCGTGAACCCCGAATCTCAAAGGGTCGAACTTTATATGTATGGTCTTCCAAAGAGCATCAAACAAGGGGTGATGTCATCCAAACCCGCTAACCTACAACAAGCATTGAACATGGCCCGCCAATTGATCGAAACAGATGACGAAATCGTAGTTCCGACACCTAAGGCCGAGGATAAATTGGGCGGCAACAAAAGAAAGTGGGAACCCTCCCAATCAAGCAACAACAACTTTGCTAAGAAGCCTTACACCTCCGACGCCAAGAAAAGTTATGGCGGAAATAAACCCTTTTGCAACAAATGCCACAAACACCACTATGGTGAATGTAGCAATCTATTTTGCCACCGGTGCCAAAGGGGTGGTCATGTGGTCAACGATTGTAGAAGTGCTGCCCCCGTCGCTCAAAAGGTGCCCAATGCACCAAAACCGGGTACTTGTTATGAATGTGGCCAAACGGGACATTTTAAAAATGCATGTCCGAAGAAGAAAGCCAACCCCAACACACGCGACCGAGCTTTCAACATCAACACCGAGGAAGCCCGAGATGACAATGAATTAGTCACTGGTACGTTTCTACTCAACAACACTTATGTTACTTGTTTATTCGATTCGGGTGCCGATAAGAGTTTTGTATCCAAGACCTTGACTCATTCTTTTAATACTCCACCACTCCCACTAGATACCACTTATACCATTGAAGTGGCCAACGGAAAACTATTGAGTGCCGACACATATTACCGGGGGTGTACGTTAAACATTTTGGGTAATGAGTTTGAAATTGACTTGATAGCAATGGAACTAGGAAGCTTCGATGTATTAATCGGTATGAATTGGCTAGCCAAAACGAAATCTCACATCCTTTGTGATCTTAACGCAATCTGAATCCCTATCGAGAATGGTGAACCTTTGATCGTCTATGGCGATAAGAGATGCACCGGACTCAACCTCGTTTTGTGTATTAAAGTTAGAAAACTACTCCGTAAGGGTTGTTTTGCGATCCTTGCTCACGTTAAGAAAGTCGAGTCCGATGAGAAGCACATCGATGATGTGCCAATTGTTAGTGACTATTCCGATGTATTTCCCGACGAATTGCCGGGTCTTCCACCTCATCGACCGGTTGAATTCCAAATCGATCTTATTCCAGGGGCCGCACCCATAACACGTGCACCTTACAGACTCGATCCATCCGAAATGCAAGAATTGCAAAGTCAAATCCAAGAACTACTTGATCGTGGTTTTATCCAACCTAGCCATTCACCTTGGGGCGCTCCGATTTTGTTTGTTAAAAAGAAAGACGGATCCCTACGAATGTGCATTGACTATCGTGAACTAAACAAATTGACGGTTAAGAACCGATATCCTCTTCATCGCATCGATGACCTCTTTGATCAATTACAAGGGTCTTGTGTATATTCAAAAATAGATCTCCGCTCGGGTTATCATCAATTAAGGGTTAAGGGGGAAGATGTCTCCAAAACTGCTTTCCGAACTCGTTATGGTAGTTATGAATTTCTTGTAATGCCATTTGGTCTCACTAATGCACCGGCGGTGTTCATGAATCTTATGAACCTTGTGTGCAAACCGTATCTTGACAAATTCGTTATCATGTTCATCGATGATATTTTAGTCTATTCAAAAAGCGAAGAAGAACACGAGGAACACCTCCGACTTGTGCTTGAAATTTTAAGACAAGAACGACTCTATGCCAAATTCTCCAAGTGTGAATTTTGGTTAAAGGAAGTTCAATTTCTTGGTCATGTTGTAAGTGACCAAGGTATTAAAGTCGATCCAACGAAAATCGAAGCCATTAGTAAATGAGAGACTCCTATTACTCCTACTCACATTCGTCAATTCTTGGCTCTCGCCGAATATTACCGTAGATTCACCAAGGATTTTTCTTTGGTTGCTCGCCCTCTAACCGCTTTAACTCACAAGGAAAAGAAATTCAATTGGGCAACCGAACAAGAATCCGCATTTCAAATCTTGAAAACAAAGCTAACCACCGCTCCTATCTTGTCACTTCCCGAAGGCAATGACGATTTTGTTGTGTATTGCGATGCCTCGAAACATGGTTTTGGGTGTGTGTTGATGCAACGAACGAAAGTCATTTCTTATGCTTCTCGACAACTCAAAATTCATGAACGAAACTACACGACACATGATCTCGAACTCGGAGCCGTTGTCTTTGCACTTAAAATGTGGAGACACTATCTTTATGGAACCAAGAGTACTATCTTTACCGATCACAAAAGTCTCCAACACATTTTTGATCAAAAGCAACTAAACATGAGACAACGAAGGTGGATTGAAACCTTAAACGATTACAATTGCGAGCTTCGTTACCATCCCGGGAAGGCAAATGTAGTAGCCGATGCCTTAAGTCGAAAAGAAAGAGCGGTGCCTCTTCGTGTCCGAGCCTTAAACATCACCATCCACACAAACCTTAATAGCCAAATTCGGGTAGCCCAAGATGAGGCTCTCAAGGATGAAAACTTTCACACGAGCTCTTGAACATTCTCGTCTCTCGATTCGAAATTAGGGAGACCGGACTCCGATATTTCGCCAGAAGGATTTGGGTGCCTAGTTATGGGGACCTACGAAGCCTTATTTTAGATGAAGCCCATAAGTCGCGATACTCGATTCACCCCGGTGCCAATAAGATGTACCACGACCTTAAACAACTATATTGGTGGCCGAACCTCAAAAGGGACATAGCTACTTATGTTTCCAAGTGTTTGACATGTTCCAAAGTCAAAGCCGAACACCAAAGACCGTCCAGATTACTTCAACAACCCGAAATCCCGCAATGGAAGTGGGAAAGAATAACAATGGATTTTATCACCAAACTACCAAAAACGACGGGCGGTTATGATACCATTTGGGTTATTATTGACTGTCTCACCAAATCCGCACACTTTCTCGCCATGAAGGAGACCGACAAAATGGAGAAACTTGCACGACTTTATATCAAGGAGATCGTAGCCCGACACGGTGTACCTTTATCGATTATCTCCGACTGAGATGGCCGTTTTGTTTCTAGATTTTGGCGTACCTTGCAAGAAGCGTTGGGAACGCGTTTAGAGATGAGCACCGCATATCATCCTCAAACCGATGGACAAAGTGAACGTACAATTCAAACCTTAGAGGACATGTTACGAGCTTGCGTGGTTGATTTTGGAAAAGCTTGGGACAAGCACTTACCTCTCGCCGAGTTCTCTTACAACAATAGTTATCACGCGAGTATAAAAGCCGCCCCATTCGAAGCATTATATGGCCGAAAATGCCGTTCTCCTCTTTGTTGGGCCGAAGTAGGCGACGTACAAATCACCGGACCCGAACTCATTCACGAAACCACCGAGAAGATCGTTCAAATCCGAGATAGGCTTC